>NC_137456.1:314288262-314404126 GCF_964235325.1 Thermobia domestica
CAAGCGAAGTTTATATGTTTGTGGTCAAACGGAGTTTATATGTTTGTGGTCAAACGGAGTTTATATGTTTGTGGTCAAGCGAAGTTTATATGTTTGTGGTCAAGCGAAGTTTACATGTTTGTGGCAATTTTTTTTTTGACAACGATATCTCGGAAACCACAAGATCTAGAAAGATGCCGTTTTCACTGACCGATTGCAAATTTTCTCTAGTGTTCAGTTCTAATTGAATATTTAAAAAACATATTCGTTATTTTATTATTACATCTTTTAAGGGTACACTGGAAGTGTTGAAATTTTAAAAAAAAGTAAAGCAACATATCCGACGAGTTATACAATCCGACATCACATATTTGTATACAGGGGTTGTATATCTCTCAGCGTTTGTTTTCATAGCCAAATGATAATGAAAAACGGAGAATAACTATTTCTCTAGTCTACTATGAATCTTTATTGTTTAGAGTGTATTGCCCAATGAACATCATACAGGTATATCACTGACATTATAATTAATTGTGTGTGTAATGTACTTGCTTATTACTGTATATACTGCATGCAAGAAGAAAGAAAACACTGATCATACATGAATTAGAAACTCCAACCGGAAGTAGGTTCAAATCTTGCAAACGGTGCGAGATATTGAAAAAATAATCGAAGAAATCTCCCCTTTATAATACCCCTTGCTGATTTTTATCAAGATGTCCTTCACTCGTGCCTATGAAAGGACATATACAGATGATGTGAGGTATGACAAGGAGATTAATGCTCATATGTGAATGATACGCTGCGTAGAGAGCGTAGGTTCAGCTAATTATTATTATTATTAAAAAGAGACATGAAGTTCATAAGTTAAAAAGGAGCATTAAGGAAATGTAAACATTTTGTTTCACTATATCATAATATTTTTGTTCTATTCTTCTGCATTGTATTAATGTTTCTTTCTTTATCAAAGATCGTTTTCTCTTGCATTGTTAGCTCTTCCAGCTAGCCTAGTTACTAGCATCCTCGATTCCCGGTAGGGGAGCCTTGAAATTTGTATCCATTACAGTGGGTCGGATTCCACTTTAAACTGTAGGTTCGCGTCTCATGTAGCTCTGATGATGAAAAGGGACACTAAATACCAACCAATCTTGCTTTCTAATGGAGTCAGTTTAATTTGTGGTGTAAATTTTGGTGAATGCGCATGGGAGATATGAAATCAGTTTTCATCCAAATTGCCAATATTAAAATTTAACTCCAAGTTCGTAGTTTTTGTGTAATAACGTTTCAAATATCTATCTTTATTAGGGCGACCATACATCCCGTTTAGACCGGGACAGTCCCGTTGTAGGGGCGTCTCCCGGCCGTCCCGTCAGTAGATGGAAGAAAGTAGTATTTGCCACGTTTTATGGAAGTGAAAGGAGTAAATAGCAAATCTAGTACCTTGTAAAGGTATTAATAATTGATAATAACAAAGAGGCAAGAATTGAACTGAAATTCTCTACATTAAATATGATATATAGTTGGCATGTTTTAGCAGTTGCTTGTTTGTTGAACAAACTTCAACGTATATGTCCTTTTTCATAAGTATCGAATTGCTTGACCTATTGACTTGACTAAAGCTATTCTCAGGTAGGTTCTTCTGAGAAATACTCCTGGCATTCTTCAGTTCAAGAATCAACTTCTCACCTAATGTAATATCAAGGATTCGAGCTGGGCAAAGGAGCAAATGCAGTCAGCATCACGTCCTACTATATTGTAAGTTAAATGCTGTTTATATTTTATAGCTTATATATATTATGTTATAGTACAATATAAATGTATTAGGTATTGCTGAGGTAAACAGGAACTAATTTACGCACTTACCTGTTTCTCATTTCTCATGATTTTTAAAAAGCCGGAACCTGTCCCATTTTCAGCTGAATATTTTATGATCAGCCTAGTCTTTATACTTTTTGAATTTAAACTAACTTAACACAATTGAGGATATTTGTAAAAGAGCAGACAAAAATTCGAACACTTTAGTGCTTAGCGACATTTTCACTTGGAGGATTATCAGTTATTCATATATTTCATAAGTTTTATTCCATAAACTGAATATAGCAGATTTAACTGTCATTCTAAGAATAAAGTTGCTGTTTCTGATATGGAGTAAAAATTGATCAATAAAACATATATTTTTCCGAAGTAACCCAGTCAGTACGATATCTATTATTTTATCGAATTAATTTTTTTGAAACTAGTACTTTTTACGTTAGAAACATGAATATAGACTAACTTTTTGCCTTAAAGGCCTTATTATAAGAAATTAAGTCTACAAAATTTTGATTCACATTGATGACAGTTTAATCTATTATACACTGCAAACACTGCTTGCATTGCACTGAGTTGAACACAATTTTTACACAAAATTAAGTTAACCTTAATTAAGATCTGTAGCCAGCCGAAACGTTTAGAGAGAACAGGGCAAAAGAAAATTACAGGGGTTACCAATTCAACTATATAATGCACGACTCCACATACATAAGCTTATATTATTTTACATCCAGTGTTTATAAACGAATACAACTTTCGTCGTAGTATGGTTACCATGTGAATGATGCAAAAGCAGTTATCTCACTTTTTATTTACACGCGTAAAATCAACAAAAATGCACCAGTGAAGTGTGAAGTGTGCAAAAAGTGAATTGTGTCTATATATGTGTGTGGATGCCAAATCGTGTAACTCCAAAATGGAGATATTTCAGGAGAGAACTTTGAAGTTTAATATCTCATAACAAATTATTATTTCTTTTATGGTTGCAACAAATACATAATTATGAAGTTTACTTTCTAATGCTGATAGCGAACTATATTCTTTCGATGTGATTAACATGATACGTTGAAGTTCTTTCCTGGAAAATTTCAATTTTGTAGTTACACCGCTTGGCATCCATGCCTTTCGTGTGTTCATCGGGTATTCTTTTTTTCATAGCCATTAGAAATGTGGGAGAAAAATAAAAATTTAGAGAAGTTACATAATTATTCTTCTTTCAATTTTAGAGTTACACCGCTAGGCATCCTGCTTTTTATGTGTTAATCGGATATTCTTTTTTCACATTCAATAGAAATGTGGGAGAAAAATAAAAATTTAGAGAAGTTACATAGTCATCCTTATTTCAGTTTTGGAGTTACCCAGCTTGACATCCATGCTTTTCATATGTTAATCAGGTATTCTTTTTTTCACAACCATTAGAAATGTAGGAGGAAAATAAAAATTTAGAGAAGTTACATAGTCATCCTTATTTCAGTTTTGGAGTTACACAGCTTGGCATCCATGCTTTTCATATGTTAATCGGGTATTCTTTTTTTCACAACCATTAGAAATGTAGGAGGAAAATAAAAATTTGAAGAAACCACCTAATTATTCCTTGCCTACGAGCCTGTCTAGCAATAAAATCTCAGGTCATTTGAGAGCATTTGCATAAATATTATAAGTTTACATCGCTGCTCTGATATTTCGTGACAAAGCTCACTGGTTTTAACTAGATCACATACTTGTAATTTATCTCTATGGGCTTACAGTTACTAGTTTACCCTTATAAATAAATAAGTAAATAAATAAAATGTGAACTAGTAACTTGTAAAAAGACTTGTGTTAACGTTTTACAGATTTTATCGTTACTGCTGTAATAGCTTTGAGGAGTACGCTAAAAGTGGGATGAAATTAAGACTGATAGCGAATGGTATATGCATTGTACGAGATAAGGAGTCACCAGGTGGGACCAAATTGAAGTTAAGATCCTGATACATTGTGTATTTTGAGAAAATGTTCAGTTTTCATAAAAAGAATAAAAAAAAAAAAAACACTTGATGAAATCTACTTATATTCAAAAGAATTTTTTCTTTGATGTAATTTGTCACACATGTATGTACTAGTTCTCTCTAATAAATATTTTAAGTAAAAAATGTTTAAATATTCATTTTGCAGAACATCTAAACAGCTAAACCTTTGCGGAATGTTTAATTAGCAAACCTTTCACTACAAATGTTTAGTATCTTAATGCTTGTAAATGACCATTTAAAAAGTGTTTATGCTTGATGCGAAAAAAATAATCGAACACTGAGCTCTAGTAATGTACTTATACATTTAAATATATCTGTCATATTGAAATATTTTGTCTCAATTTTATTGTTCTCAGAAAATGTTTAAATGTATGCATTTACTTTAAGATAGAATTTTATTCTATTTGTAAGTAAAGTTTTTTTGAAACTATAGAACTAGGTCTTCCTAATGGTCATTTCCCGATTGGACTTCCATTAAAACTTTGAAAGTGTTTCTACTTTCCTCCATTCAACCTACATCACCTGCCCACCTGAGTCTCCTAGATTTGATAACCCTAACGTTTGGTAAACAGTATAAATTATGTAGTTCCTCGTTATGAAGTTTTCGCCATCCTCTATTCCCGTTTCTCTTGGGTCCGAATATTCATCTCAATATCTTATTCCCAAATACTTTTACTGAACGTTCTTCCCTCAGAGTAAGCGACCACATTTCGCAACCGTACAGAACAACAGGCATGATTATCGTTTTATATATTTTAAGCTTCAAATTCCTCGATAGGATCCGCCAAGACAAAAGATTTTGAACTGAATAATAACTCGAATTCCCTACTTTTAGTCGATATTTAATATCTTCGTGAATATAGTTTTGATCTGTTAATAGTAATCTTAGATATATGAAAGTGTCCACTTTATCGAGAGTATTATTTGATATTTTAACGCATCGATTCCGATTCCGGAGAACTTACATGATATTATGCATTTAAAATATCTATTTTGCAAATTTCTCTAATTTTAAGTTTCACTTCATGATTTAACTTCATTATGTAAGTTTAACTATTAATTCAGTTTTTATTATATAGTTCATGATCAGTCAAAATAACAACCACAAGTTTTACTGACTTTTCTGCGTGCGTTTTTTGAATTCTTTAAATATGAATAAAAGCATAAGCGCGATTAAAGTATTATTAGAATCTTTCTTATTAAACTCTATGTATTGTTTATTATTTCATCACTGCTAATAATATCTTTAGCGTTATATTTAAATAATTGTTCTGAATAATAAAAAAATATTTGGATATGATCTCTAAATATTTTACTGAAGTTGTTTAAGTAATGATGTTCATTTCAAATAGAAACAATTGATCTCCAGTTTACTAAAGGATTTTTATTGTTTAATTCTGTTCATATTTTAATAACTTGCAAAGATAACAAGCAATAAAAAACGAATGAATCGTTTCCTTGACTATATAAGAATGAATTTTGCCTCTTACTAGTTTACACTAAGGAATAACTTATTACTTAGTTAAACTACCAAGAAAGAAACAACTTAGTAGACAGGCACGAAACAAAGTGTTGTTTTGGCCAACCAAAGATAAGCTTTTACCTACTTTTAACATTTCAGACTTTTTATCAGAGCTATAAATTATGTCTGCATTTATGAGTACTATATTTTAATTAGTAAGTATCTTCCCAGAGGAAACTGGCAAGTAAGACAATCAATCACATTTCATAATCGTGCATTCGAGTGAAGTTCAGTTATTCAGTGGAGTTTAATTTTTCAAAATTGAATCAAAGTCGAGCTGATTAACCTTTTAATTACGGAGCCTTTTAAAAAAATAAAGCCTGGGATACGGCGCCAATTTTGAACAAAATGTAGGGTTATTTTCAAATGGCTGTGGATCAGGCCCTAATAGTCGTAACCTCACGAAAGTTGAAGCATTTTACAGAAAATTCATGAATGTTTCATAATTAGTATGATTTACCCCCCTACAACTCTAATCTAGGATTACGGAGTGGGGAAAACATCATTTTTACAACTTTTCTAACAAAAATTTTGAGTTCCGTCCTCCCTCTGCCGCTCTAGAAATTGACGATGCGTATAAAATGCACATCAAAATGTTCTTTGATATATTCTCAATAACATATAACAGCATTGTTAACATAAGATACATACAGCATAATTAGGAAATTCCTCAAAATTATAATATAACTACGCCACTGATTAGGACAGAAATGACAAAATGCAGAGTTATTTTCAAATGATCATAGCTCAGGCTCTAATAGCAGTAGACTCACGAAAGTTGAATCATTTTACGGAGAATCCATGGAAGTTTCATAATTAATATGGTTTGCGCCCGATCACTGTAATCAAGGATTAGGTTTGGGTGGGAGAATCATCATCAAAGTCATCAAAATTAAATTCGTCTGTGTCTGAGGAAGGAATTTCTTCATCAATTCTTCTTCATTCAATTTGTTCTTCATCCCACTCCGAATCTGTGTCCATTGCTTCCAACTCGTCTCGAATGTCATCTGAACCGAGAACATCTCTCGATGCCATTTTTACTAATACACGCAACACCAAAGTCTCACAAGTAAAACCAACGGTAACACATTTTAAAATTTTAGGGTCCGTAAAGGTAGATTCTACTGTATGTTAAATTAAAATTCGTATGCAGGAAAGAACGCGCTCACAACACTGAGCGATCTTTACGTCTTACAAAGGCTGTAGGAGATCAGAAACCCAAACAAACTCTCTTATCACTCTATGTTGATACCACGTGCAGAAATAAATCTTTCTTTCTCAGCCAGGTCAAGACCTCTCCCCCCACACCCACTATTTCCAATTACGTCCCTGGCACCAAAATTGGAAGGGAAACGTCTCCTGACTTATTATTTATATTTTCTTTCACAACAATTAACTTATTGTTGTGTTAAACCTCTGAGAACTAAACTGCGCACCTTAAAAGTTTAAATGCGTTTTAAAGAGCTTGTATGACAAATACAAACAGTCACGTTCGTTCACTTAAAAAACAAAACAATAACAACATAATTTCTGCATTCAGCAGTTGCCTAGTATGTCTCCTGAATGAAACACATGCAAGTGCTTATATTTGATACCCAGAAAGTTAAAAAACAATTAGGTTTAGTGGGCAAACTGCAAGGTATCTATAAATAGTTACTTCGTATCCCAAGCCTTATTTTTAGGTAACTAAATATAGTTACTTCGTGTCCTAAAGGTTAAGGTTGTAGCATAAAGGATTATAATTCAGATCTGTACAGTAATTTGCTATTTCAAAATTTCAAATTTGAAATTTACAACGTCTACACATCTTAAAATTGTTCACTACTATGTTATTTTATTATACATGTATACTTTCTGTATTGATGCATTGATAAAGAAGAAATATTAGATGTAGGAACTACATTACAGTGAATTTTCCTCGTTTCGATTGCAATGTAAACATGTTTGCGTTTAATAAGGTGAAATCACGTTGCTCACGAGATAATAAAATCCTTGCGGTACAAGCTTGTTTCTGTTAAATGTAGGTAGTTTTTATTCAAAAGTTTGACTGCATAATGTGTAATAACATCGATAAATTTCCCTTCACTTATGAATTCTTCAGTACATTAGTAATTGCCTGTGATGTTTCGGACACTTAAAGTATTTCAGTGTTGTGTGTCTGTACTGAGGACACAATGACTTCGCTATTAAGTTTTTGTTAACTTACTAAAGTTATTGATATTATTGCGCTATTAAAAAGAAACAAACAACTAAAACCAAGTAAAATAAATGTACTTTTCATTGATATCTAGTAAATAATAAACAAGATTGTTACCAATGTAGTATATTGATTAGATATAAGTTACAGGTTAAGAATACATTGAGCAAAACCATTTGTACTTGTATTTTAAAATAAGAATAATTAACTTCTTATATGAATATATAATGAGAAATTTGTTAGATAATAATTAATAAAAACACATTTTGATTGTACATTAGAAATTTTCACTGAAAGAATTTTTTGTGTGCTTGCTATTTTATTTTAATTATTACATTTCTTATATATATACAGGGTGGCCCGAAAGTAGGTATACAGTCCTGTACTGATCGGCTCATGACATTTTATATCATTTACTCATTATTATCCATTATTATCCATTGACTTAGTTTTTTTTTATACGTTTTTTCACTTATACGTTAAACTCGGAATAGATCGAAGAAAATAAATTCATTATTTTAATAAAGTAAACTGACGTATTTGAAAAACACAGGGCTGTATACCTACTTTTGGACCACTCTGTATATATATATATATATATATATATATATACCAAAATTAACAGTGGCGTCACCGAACTTGTTGTGGAAGTTACATGTTGAAATGATAAGATATATCAAAACGAATATTTGGTTTTGACTTATTGAACGAGATTTCAAGAGTTGTGGAATAAAATAGAATATTTTACTATACGTCTTTCACCAGAATATTTAAAAATCCCCGCTGATCTAGTGACTAGCGCGTGCGACTCGGTTGCACGGGTCCGGATCCAATTCCCGGTGGGAGACCACAAAAATTTAATTCCACAATCATTCACTTTCATTAATCATCTGTCTCTTTTGGCCCAAAGAGCATAACCGTGGGACGTTAAAAAAAGTTTCAAAATATTTAATTGAATATATTCTCCAGAACTCTTCAACTGAGGTCAGTAAGATAAGTTTGTATTTCATTCTTCAATAATAATAATAATGTGACAGTTCTTTTTCCATCATTGTTTTTTTGTTTACTTAGATATGATGTAAAAATATCTGTTATCAAATATCTGTTAAGTATGCTTATAAGTATTAATTAAAAATAATTGTTAATTTATTTTTTTTTTGAAACACAGTAGAATAAATAGTGGCATATAGACATCCGAAAATGTGACCTTGTTTCTTTGTAATTAAACAAATAGTAATCTCGCATTTAATACAAGAGATTCGGAACTTCTATGGGTCTCACACTAAATTGTTTACTTAAGTCTCATATAGTTGAAATTACGAAGAAAGTAATTGAGCTTCAAACAATCTATTATCTGAATCAATTACAGTCTAGCATATTTATACTAGATACACCCAAATTTTTTCACATCAATCAAACGTAAGTTGTACTCAGTGCGCGAAATTCATACGCAAATTTCCCCATGGTATAAGTAATATCATGAACCATATTATAGTGAGATACGCTTACAAACATATTGTTAATCAGTTACAATATATGAAGTTAATCATAGTAGTTGCAAGTTAGAATAACTTTTTTCTGTTTTCCATTTAGAAATCAATTGACAGAATGCAGTGGCGGACCCAGAAGGGTAAAAACCTTGGGGAGGAGGGGCAATCAGAATCCAGACTATGATACGCATATCATAAGATTACAATTTTTCATGGGTCCAGCAGAATTTCGAACTCTCTCCTGATGAATAATGTGGCTAGGTTGGACGTGGACATTGTGGACCTTAAGTATTGTTTTACACTTTTCATAACAGAAAAATTGCAACTGAAACTATATCTAATGTTTAAAAAAAAAATCCCAATAATAAATAAAAGGCAACGCAAACTTTCAAAAATATATAAATAATAGGTTCAATTATTTTTGTCGCTCAAAGATCTGAGGCGCTTAGGGTCCCCGGCCCTGGGTTAGATTCACCACTGACAGAATAAAATGTAAAATTTATTAATATCTCCCGCATTTTTCTGACTTAATTTGTTAACGTATAGATTTAATTTAATGGTTTATTGTAAGTGATCAAAGATTTTGAAGTTTCCAGTGAAGTCTATTCATGAAAAAACACCTGTACTTTCTTGAAATTCTGTATTATGTGCAGGTTTATTTATATTTTTATATTAATATATTTCTTGGTTTTGTTTCACACACATACACATTATATATATTACACAGTCTATTTAATAAGTTGATGGAATTAGTACTCGCAATTTGATTTTCTACATCATGGTTTGCAATGAATTATACAATGATTATTACGTGTTACCGTTCTGAGCACTTTCTTCTGTGCTTTGAATTCCTCGTGCACTTTTGCTGAAGGATTACTATAAGATTATTTTTGATTTGATCTCTCTGTTGTCACGCCTGTTAACACGTGAAGGAGCACCGAAATTTTCATAAATTTATACTATGTAAATATTTTTTCACTCTTTCAGATAAATTAGTTTGCTGAAACATACGCATGTTGAACAACAATGAGTACTTGGTGGCCAATAAGCACGCACAGAATATAAACTAAGTTAGTGTAGAATTTCACGTTTCTCCGATTCCAATTGCTTCTGGGAGAACATATTTGAGCATTTGTACTTTGAGAAAAGCAAGATGTGACACACGTCATAATAATTTAAGTTTTAGAGTGAAACTCCTCGAGACATTACTCCAATTTTTATCTGTACTCCTTTTATCTAGATTTAATTTGGGCTGTTTTGGTCCTAACTTAGTAAGTTTTGTATATGTTCCTTTCTGCTTAAGAAGTTATTTGGTGGATCTTGATAACTTTAATTATATCATTGGATAAATATATAGCGATGATAATACCAGTTTCCTTATTATATTTAAATTACTATCTGACATTTTTAGGATGCACAATGTGTATTTGAAGAGTACACTCTGGAAATTCCCGTGTACGATGGAAAATAACGTTGTGGCTAAACTCGTACCGCAAACTAATAAAATTGTTGATATGCCGCAACAAGCAACCAGAATTAAATTTATTTCTTAGCAAAGTGTGATAATGAAGTGAATCCGGTAACATCATAACAGGTAACAGTGACTTGCGTCCGTTCGTTACTCCACACGAAAATTCTTGAACAAAAACGAATTTTTTAATTTTATTTTTCTTCCAAAATGTTAATCTGGGCCGATTTAGTTAGTACAGTCAACCCGTTAATATAGGTTAACCACCACGGGTAACGGTGGTTTATATTTGTCTGTTGTTCCGTACGATAACTCTTAAACGAAAACAATTTTTTCGAATTCTCTAAAGAGAGACAATCTAGACCGAGTTCGTTAACGGAGTCAATTTGATAACATCGTTAACGGATAATGGCGACTTACGTCTGTTCGTTATTCCATGCGATAACTCTTGAACAAAAGCAAATTTTCGAATTCTGTATAAAGCGATTATTTTGGTCGAGTTCGTTAGCGGAGCCAATTTGATAACATCTTTAACGGGCAATGATGATTTTACGTCCGTTCGTTACTCCCTATGATAACTCTTGAATAACAGGGAATTTTTTAAAATATGATTTCTGCAATAGATAGATAGAGTAAATATCTCGGCCAATTCGTTAATGGGGGTCAATCTGTTACAATTCTAAAGGTAAGGGCGACTTTAAAAGTGGGCATTACTTTGCACGATCATTCGGGAAACAAAAGGGAATTTTTGAATTCTACTTCTTGCAATAAATAACCAAAACGATTATTTGGTCCGATTTAGTTAGCGGAATTAATCCGTTAACACCTTCACTAGTAACGGTGGCTTTAACGGATGGTTATCCATATTCCAGTTTCTAAAATTGAAATAAAGGTAGTAGAAGTTATACATTATGCCGCTAGATGGCAGCAAACATCCTTCAGCGGTTGACATCTACCGGACGAAATTGAAATTTATAGCGCGTGATTCCTTTTACTCTCTAATATGGCTTATTAATTTCTTAATTTCAGGTTATCTGGTGTTGAGATGCACAATAACTATTGCAAGAACACGCAAGGTGAATAAACGAAAAAATGAATTTGGATAGGGAAAGAAATAGAGGAAATTACAATTGGAAGGGGATATCATAAGGATATTCACTATTACCATTTCTTTAATATCTATTTAAAAGAATTAGTAAAATAATGCCTATGCTATTTTAATGGAAGGTAGTAAAATTGTGTGTAATATGATTTCAAGATTGTATAATTGTATAGTATGTCTGCAATTTAAATCAAAAATTAGCATAATGTTACAAAACCTGAAGAAAAGCTTAATAATATAGGATGAAAAAAAAAAAAAAGATTTCGTTTCAGATACACAACCTAAATACTAACTATTTGATAATCAATCACTGTGAATATAGCCTATGTAAATGTTATATGAAAGATATGTAACCAACATATCTTCAGTAATTCCGTTGAAGATTACAACGTACTTAGTTTCTCACAAAATACAGTGAGCTTTAAGTAAGAGTAGGGTAATTATCACAAAAAATACCACGTAACATACACAGTACTTTAATGATACATTATATATATATGTACTGCACGTAAATATAGATATTAATAGATATATATAATTTTCTCACACATATCTTTTTATATATACTTATTTATATTTTTAGATATATAACAAATTGAATATTAGTGTAACATTTGAGGAGGTTGCGTTGTCCTGATAATTTACTACGTAGTACCTATCCTATATTCAATTCTCAACAATAACATACGCAGTGAATTTATCTCGTTTTACACTCCTTCAGTTGGCGCAGTCAACTTCCTTAGGTTTTTTTTCGCTTTTTTTTAAATGCTTGACACTGTAGTTACTGCTAGGTAAGATAGCTTGAACTATTTAATTTAATGTTCTACAAAAGCACAGCGTTGTCCCATGTTTTAATCACGGCCTCATATACTTTTTGGCCAGAAAGTACTAATGTAAGTTGACTGTACCAATTTGTTAGTAGATGTTAAGTTAATTACATATAATAATAATAATATATATATATAGTATATACATACATATATATCAATTACTTCCTCCTGAGCATCATAAAGGTCTATTAATTGACTTTCCATAATATAGTTTCAAGACTTTGGTCATATATTTATACAGTCTTTCTGATTCAGACATAGGTTTCAATCTTCTCTCTTTTCCCTTATTTATTTTTCTTTCTTTCTTTTTTTTTACTTACTTATTTGTGTTCTTTTTTTTTTGTTTGGAAGTATATTTCCATTGGTTTTACCGAAGCGTATGCCACATGGCCACAGCCTTTCGTGGATTTTGAACCATATCATGCCAATGTTCTCGTTCAGGTCCATTTTCTTGAGGTCCAATCACACAGCAGCCTACAAGTGGATTATTTCCTATCAGGTCGTTACCCTGGTCCATTATACACACCTAAAAAGTATGAAACAATGAAGTTATTAGAGTCCATTCTCGATAATCCAGACTAAAAGAGGAAAGTACTCAATGTCCGCCATATTGAAAGGTGTTCCCAAAGAATGAAAATTAATGTTTTTACCTACAGTAACAATTTATGCTTTAATAACGAGTGTCCACACCCGATGATAGCCCGCAATAAGATTCATTTGCCATTGTAAATATTTCAAGGATTTCGTTTACATTTTCAGAAATTTGTGAATCAGTTAGATGATCAGGAATTCACACTCGGGAATTGCCAACTGTATGGAGCCACGAGATGACGTCTGGCACCAGTTAGTGACGCCAGAGGTTCTGACAGCGACCTTCAGAAACATGCACTGTCGTGTTTGATTGTGTTTGGACGCTCAGGAAGAGCATTTTCAGCACCTGTGACAACCTGATTTCATTTCATTTCTTATATATTTCATTTCATTTCCTAGGCATGAAATGTAAATGTTTTATTTCCTCTTGTACTTTTGTTTTTTACGAACATTTTTTTAGGGCTACCTTTTTTTAGGGACACCCGGTTTAAGAACCTAAAATGGGTGGTCCCATGCCAAGACGGATTAACTAGATTTTTGTTGAAATTGAAATCGAGTGACATTTGTGTTGAGAACTGAAAAGTTCTTCACTCGCCATAGAATCCACTCATCACATCGATTTACCCCATCCATTGGCAAACTAAACAATCTACAAACTTGGTTCATTCTGGCATGATAAAACTCTCAGTTCACAAAATATTACTCTATCTCAATTTCCTCACAAATGTAGTTAGTCTGTTTTGGCATGGGATCACCCAAATATACTACAGTAGAGTTTTCCCTCACTTTTTCGGTGTCTGACACACTTAGGTTTGTGACTGTGTTTCACGACTTTTCGGCAGCACTCCATGTCAGGATGTAGAAATAAACACACACACACACACACACACACACACACACATATATATATATATATATATATATATATATATATATATATATATATATATAGATAGATAGATAGATAGATAGATAGATAGATAGATAGATAGATAGATAGATAGATATGGTGAGTATGTAAAGTAAAGTAACTTCAAGAAATTGATTTTGAGTTAAATAAAATTTAAAGTGCTGGTATCCGTATGATCGCGTAGTTACCGCGAGATTCAAAGTCAAGTTCTTTTGCAAGCAATGTCGGTATGAGATACTGCTCTATACACACCGGTGAGGAAGAATGTGGGCCACGGTATCTAGATAACTCAATTTTCACAACTTTGTTGATACCTCTCTGTTCACCCCCACCCGAGGTGTATAATAAAACATATTTTAAATTCACATGCAATATTTGAAAAAAGCGTGAACTGAGCACATGACTTTGTTTACTTTCGTAAATAATGGAAAAGATGAATCTGTTGCTCACTGAAAATCTTTCGCAAATCTTGAAATCGAATTCGATACAACCATCCTTATTTTGTGTTCCACGTCGATTTTTTGTTCGCTACTTTTTATCAATAAAAGTACGAGGTAGGGTAGCTATCATTTCAGCAAAACTTTCTAAATATTTGATGTTAGCGCTGTAAGTTTTCATGGCATGCTAGATAGCCGCAGCGAACAGTTTGGGAAACGCTGCACTACAGTATTTACATATACTGAGCGTTTAAATTTTTAAATATACATACATTTAGAGTTGTCAAGGAGATGGTATAAGTATATGTGGTTCGTGTCCTGCGGTTCCCAAGGAGGGTTTGGTCATTTACTACGGTCCGGGATTTGATCTTCTACAATTTATACGTCTCCTTTAGACTTTGATAACAATTAGGATCTTTAGCCAAAGCCGACCATATAGCCACTGGACAACACGGTTCAGAGTTCGGGTCAGAACGTTCTGGGAAATCGACATAAAAGTTGACTCCAATTGTATTCTCAATGCTGATGCGATTTAATAATACGAAAATTATTACGTCGCATAGGCATTGGTTATTTGTGCTGAAAAGGAAAGTAAATTAGATTATTTCTTAAAACTAGAAAATATGAATTTAGATCATGATAATTGTTTTGGTAAAGGATACTCAAGATTTCACTTTTCAGTTTAATTAACAACACTAAAACAGCACGAACACATATTACTTTACATTTGGCACTTTAATTTGGATAACTGAATACGATAATAAAATTTAATACTCGGCCCATTTATTATTGCTGTAAGCGCGGAAGACGCGGTTGTCGCGGGTTACCGGTTGTGTTTCGTTACATCATTATTTTCCACAATCTCGTACTGTCACTGTTCACTCGCTTTGACACTGAAGAAAGATCATTTTTGGTGGTTCCAGGGGGGAAGTCCTGAAGGTTACGGGTTGAATTCCCTCTTCATCCATTTTGTCTTTTGTTGATAGACCAGAAACTTTACGCTGCTCTGCTGCTCCTCGTCATTAAGACGATTTAAAAGTAACTATCATGTGTAAGTGATTTGAGATTTCAAATTATCTTCTTAAGACTGCATTTTTATAATTATCAACGCACTTTTAACGTCATTTCGCCAGCCCCCCCACCTTGGAGTTTCGAAAAAAAACCTATGCCAATCGTTTGTGCTACGTTTGTGCCGGAATGTACCGCAAAAATTTTCGTTTGTACCACTTCCGGTACGAAGTTATAAGGGTTTTAAAGTGGGGGGGCTGGGGAAACGGCAGCCCCCCCACCTTGGAATTTCGAAACGAAACCTATGCCAATCGTTTGTGCTACGTTTGTGCCGGAATGTACCGCAAAAATTTTCGTTTGTACCACTTCCGGTACGAAGTTATAAGGGTTTTAAAGTGGGGGGGCTGGGGAAACGGCAGCCCCCCCACCTAGGAATTTCAAAACAAAACCTATGCCAATCGTTTGTGCTACGTTTGTGCCGGAATGTACCGCAAAAATTTTCGTTTGTACCACTTCCGGTACGAAGTTATAAGGGTTTTAAAGTGGGGGGGCTGGAGAAACGGCAGCCTTCAAACTTGGAATTTCGAAACAAAACCTATGCCAATCGTTTGTGCTACGTTTGTGCCGGAATGTACCGCAAAAATTTTCGTTTGTACCACTTCCGGTACGAAGTTATAAGGGTTTTAAAGTGGGGAAGGGGGGGGGCTGGAGAAACGGCAGCCTCCAAACTTGGAATTTCGAAACAAAACCTATGCCAATCGTTTGTGCTACGTTTGTGCCGGAATGTACCGCAAAAAATTTCGTTTGTACCACTTCCGGTACGAAGTTATAAGGGTTTAAAAGTGGGGGTGCTAGAGAAACGGCAGCCTCCAACTTTGGAATTTCGAAACAAAACCTATGCCAATCGTTTGTGGTACGTTTGTGCCGGAATGTACCGCAAAAATTTTCGTTTGTACTACTTCCGGTACGACGTTATAAGGGTTTTAAACTGGGGAGCTGGGGAAACGGCAGTCCGCCACCTAGGAATTTCAAAACTAAACCTATGCCAATCGTTTGTGCTACGTTTGTGCTGGAATGTACCGCAAAAATTTTCGTTTGTACCACTTCCGGTACGAAGTTATAAGGGTTTTAAAGTGGGGGGGGGCTGGAGGAACGGCAGCCTCCAAACTTGGAATTTCGAAACAAAACCTATGGCAATCGTTTGTGCTACGTTTGTGCCGGAATGTACCGCAAAAATTTTCGTTTGTACCACTTCCGGTATGGAGTTATAAAGGTTTTGAAGTGGAGGGCTGGGGAAACGGCAGCCCCCCACCTAGAAATTTCAAAACAAAACCTATGCCAATCGATTGTGCTACGTTTGTGCCGCAATGTACCGCAAAAATTTTCGTTTGTACCACTTCCGGTAAGAAATTGTAAGGGTTTTGAAGTGGCGGGCTGGGGAAACGGCAGCACCCCCACCTAGGAATTTCAAAGCAACATTTATGTCAATCGTTTGTGCTAGGTTTGTGCCTGAATGTACCGCAAAAATTTTCGTTTGTACCACTTCCGGTACGAAGTTATAAGGGTTTAAAAGTGGGGGTGCTAGAGAAACGGCAGCCTCCAACTTTGGAATTTCGAAACAAAACCTATGCCAATCGTTTGTGGTACGTTTGTGCCGGAATGTACCGCAAAAATTTTCGTTTGTACCACTTCCGGTACGAAGTTATAAGGGTTTTGAAGTGGGGGCTGGGGAAACGGCAGCTCCCCACCTAAAAATTTCAGAACAAAACCTATGGCGATCGTTTGTGCTACGTTTGTGCCGAAATGTACCCTCAAAAATTTTCGTTTGTAGCACTTCCGGTACGAAGTTATAAGGGTTTTGAAGTGAGGGCTGAGGAAACGGCAGCCCCCCCACCTAAAAATTTCAAAACAAAACATATGCCAATCGTTTGTGCTACCTTTGTGCCGGAATGTACCGCAAAAATTTTCGTTTGTACCACTTCCGGTACGAAGTTATAAGGGTTTTAAAGTGGAGAGGCTGGAGAAACGGTAGCCTCCAACCTAGGAATTTCAAACCAAAACTTATGTCAATCGTTTGTGCTAGGTTTGTGCCTGAATGTACCGCAAAAATTTTCGTTTGTACCACTTCCGGTACGAAGTTATAAGGGTTTTAAAGTGGGGGGGCTGGAGAAACGGCAGCCTCCAAACTTGGAATTTCGAAACAAAACCTATGGCAATCGTTTGTGCTACGTTTGTGCCGGAATGTACCGCAAAAATTTTCGTTTGTACCACTTCCGGTACGAAGTTATAAGGGTTTTGAAGTGGGGGCTGGGGAAACGGCAGCTCCCCACCTAAAAATTTCAAAACAAAACCTATGCCGATCGTTTGTGCTACGTTTGTGCCGGAATGTACCCTCAAAAATTTTCGTTTGTACCACTTCCGGTACGAAGTTATAAGGGTTTTGAAGTGAGGGCTGAGGAAACGGCAGCCCCCCCACCTAAAAATTTCAAAACAAAACATATGCCAATCGTTTGTGCTACGTTTGTGCCGGAATGTACCGCAAAAATTTTCGTTTGTACCACTTCCGGTACGAAGTTATAAGGGTTTTAAAGTGGAGGGGCTGGAGAAACGGTAGCCTCCAACCTAGGAATTTCAAACCAAAACTTATGTCAATCGTTTGTGCTAGGTTTGTGCCTGAATGTACCGCAAAAATTTTCGTTTGTACCACTTCCGGTACGAAGTTATAAGGGTTTTAAAGTGGGGGGGCTGGAGAAACGGCAGCCTCCAAACTTGGAATTTCGAAACAAAACCTATGGCAATCGTTTGTGCTACGTTTGTGCCGGAATGTACCGCAAAAATTTTCGTTTGTACCACTTCCGGTACGAAGTTATAACAGTTTTGAAGTGGGGGGCTCGTAAACGGCAGCTTCCCACCTAGCAATTTCAAAACAAAACTTATATCAATCGTTTGTGCTACGTTTGTGCCGGAATGTACCGCAAAAATTTTCGTTTGTACCACTTCCGGTACGAAGTTATAAGGGTTTTAAAGTGGAGGGGCTGGAGAAACGGCAGCCTTCAAACTTGGAATTTCGAAACGAAACCTATGCCAATCGTTTGTGCTATGTTTGTGCCGGAATGTACCGCAAAAATTTTCGTTTGTACCACTTCCGGTACGAAGTTATAAGGGTTTTAAAGTGGGGGGGCTGGAGAAACGGCAGCCTCCCAACTTGGAATTTCGAAACAAAACCTATGGCAATCGTTTGTGCTACGTTTGTGCCGGAATGTACCGCAAAAATTTTCGTTTGTACCACTTCCGGTACGAAGTTATAAGAGTTTTGAAGTGGGGGGCTCGTAAACGGCAGCTTCCCACCTAGCAATTTCAAAACAAAACTTATATCAATCGTTTGTGCTACGTTTGTGCCGGAATGTACCGCAAAAATTTTCGTTTGTACCACTTCCGGTACGAAGTTATAAGGGTTTTAAAGTGGAGGGGCTGGAGAAACGGCAGCCTTCAAACTTGGAATTTCAAAACAAAACCTATGCCAATCGTTTGTGCTATGTTTGTGCCGGAATGTACCGCAAAAATTTTCGTTTGTACCACATCCGGTACGAAGTTATAAGAGTTTTGCAGTGGGAGGTTGGGAAACGGCAGCCTCCAACCTTGGAATTTCAAAACAAAACTTATGTCAATCGTTTGTGCTACGTTTGTGCCTGAATGTACCGCAAAAATTTTCGTTTGTACCACTTCCGGTACGAAGTTATATGAGTTTTCAAGAGGGGCTGTGGTAACGGCAGCCCCGCACCCAGTAATTTCGAAATGAAACCTATGCCCACTCATTGCACTACTTTTGAACAGGAACGTTTCGCTAAACTCTTTTCTGTACCACTTCCGGTACAAAGATACGAGTGTTTCAAACTACGGGGCTGCCGTTTTCATACCCCCTCGGAATTTCGAAACGAGACCTATGCAAATCGTTTAACAACAGTTGTGTCGGAATGTATCGCAAACATTTTTGTTTGTATCACTTCCAGTACAAAAGTATGACAGTTTTAACTAGGGGGCTGCCGTTTCCAGAACCAATATCTTGGAATTTCGAGATAAGACTATGTCAATCGTTTGTGGTACGTTTTTACCGGAATCTACCGCAAAAAAAATTACGTGCCTGAAGTTGGCCCCCAACCTCTCCCAAATTACACCAAACGTTGCACATCGTTAATGCATCGTTAGTGCAAGTTAGTGCATTTAGAACTAACTTTAGTGCTAGCAGCCTTTACGAGATATTGAAGATTTTGATGGGGGACCAACTTCATATGAAGTTAGCCCCCCACCCATCTTTATGCAGACAGATTTTCACTAAACTTAGCGCATCGTTAGTGCATCGTTAGTGCACTTAAACACACTAAGCACTACCGTAAGTGCTACCATATTTTGGGATTATTCAAGATTTTCGGTGGGGGGGCCAACTTCAGAAATATCAAATTCTATACAAATAGAGGTAGAAACATGGGGTTGACGGTAATCGTTAGTGCATCGTTAGTGCACTTAAAAGCACTAAGCACTAACGTTAGTGCTACCATATTTTGGGATTTATTCAAGATTTTCGGTGGGGGGCCAACTTCAGAAATATCAAATTCTATACAAATAGAGGTAGAAACATGGGGTTGACGGTAATCGTTATTGCATTGTTAGTGCACTTAAACGCAATAAGCACTAACGTTAGTGCTACCATATTTTGGGATTTATTCAAGATCTTTGGTGGGGGGCCAACTTCAAAAATATCAAATTTTATACAAATAGAGGTAGAAACATTGAGTTAACGGCAATCGTTAGAGCGTGATTAGTGCACTTAAATGCACTAAGCACTAACGTTAGTGTTACCACATTTTGAAATTTATTCAAAATTTTTGGTGGGGGCCAACTTCAGGAATATCAAATTCCATACAAAGTGTCAGTATTTTCAGGAATCAGTAAAGAATGCACTAATTACTTTTTTAGTGCTTGAAGAGGGCGCAAATTCACGCTGACCACCAAAGATATTTTACTTGTAGCACCTACACTAATTAAGCACTAACGTTAGGGGTTGGTGCACGAAGAAGCACTAACGATGCACTAAGGATTGTACTGGAAATGATTTTTAGTGCTTTTTAATTTGGCAGAAATTTGACAGTGAAAAACTCCCCTTAAATTTCTTATGTGAGTTTCCTGAGATGTAACTGGCCATAACTACACTAATAGTGATGCACTAACGAAAACGGCTCTAATTTTTTCGTTATTGGTTGAAGTGGGGCGCCAAGTTCATGAAAGCTTCCAAAGTTTTTTTTTACTTGTAGGACCTACATTAATGAAGAACTAACGTTAGGTGTTAATGCACTAAGAAACACTAACGATTTCAGTAGAAGAGGTCATTAGTGCTTTTGATTTTGGCGGAAATTTGACGCAATGAAAAATTCCACATGAATCTCTTATGGGATTTTTGTGGCATATAATTGGCCATATCTACATCAATAGTTAAGCATTAACGGAACTATGAGTGTTTTGCAGAAGCGCTAACGATACATTAACGAATGGACTTATTTTTCGTTACTGCTTGAAGTGGGAACCAAGTTCACGCTGGCCCGCAAAGGTTTCTTACTAGGAAGCACTAATATTACAAGGAAAGAAAACTTTCAAATTTATCGTGAACTTAGCCCCCACTACAAGCACTATCGAAAAAATTAGTTTTATACGTTAGTGCATTGTTAGTACTTCTAGAAGATACAAGTAGTTTCGTTAGTGTTTCACCATTAGTGTAGAAATGGCCAATTATAAGTCTCA
The DNA here is from genome assembly GCF_964235325.1 of Thermobia domestica. NCBI lineage: Eukaryota > Metazoa > Arthropoda > Insecta > Zygentoma > Lepismatidae > Thermobia > Thermobia domestica. The sequence goes on from NC_137456.1 coordinate 314,309,411, forward strand.
AAACTCCCATAAGAAACACATGGGGAATTATTCATTGTATCAAATTCTCATCTCATTCAAAAGCACTAATTACCTCTGTTAGTGCAATTGTTAGTGCATCGTAATTGCTTCTTAGAGCACAAACACCTAACGTTAGTATTTCATTAGTGTAGGTGTTACAAGTAAAAAAACCTATGGGGAAGTCAGCGTGAATTTCGCACCGACACTTTAAGCACTAACGGAATAGTCCAATTCGTTAGTGCTTCTATAAAGCACTAACAATTTCGTTAGTGCTTCTTTATTAGTGTAGTTATGGCCAATTACATATCACGAGACTCACAAGAAATTTAGGCAAATTTTTCATTGAATCAAATTTCCGCCAAATTCAAAATCACTAATGAACTCTTCTAGAGCGATCGTTAGTGCATTGTTAGTGCTTCTTAGCGCATCTACACCTAAGGTTAGTGCTTCACTAGTAAATGTGCTACAATTAAAATACCTTTTGAGGCCAGAGTGAACTTAGCGCCCCCACTTCAAGCACTAACTAAAACTTAGTGCCATTCGTTAGTGCATTGGTAGTGCTTCTGGAAAACACTAACAATTTAGTTAGAACTTCAATATTAGTTTAGTTATGGCCAATTACATGTAACGAAACACATAATAAATTTATGGGAAATTTTTCATTGCGTCAAATTTCCGTCAAATTCAAGAGTACTAATGATCTATTCTAGTGCAATCGTTAGTGCTTCGTTAGTGCTTCTAGAAAACACTAACAGTTTCGTTTGTCCTTCAATATTAGTGTAGTTATGGACAATTTCATGTCACTAAACTCCTATAAGACATTTATTGGGAATTTTTAATTGCATCAAATTTCCGCCATATTCAAAAGCACTAATGCTATCTTCTAGTGCAATTGTTAGTGGTTCTTAGTGCACCAACCCCTAACGTTAGTACTTAATTAGTGTAGGTGCTACAGGTATAATATCTTTGGAGGGCACGGTGAACTTGCGTCAACTTCAAGCACTAACAAAAAATTAATGCCATTCATTAGTGTATCGTTAGTGCTTCATGAAAGCACTAAATGTTTGTATGAAATTTGATATTTCTGAAGTTGGTCCCACCAGAAATCTTGAATAAATCCCAAAAATATGGTAATGCTAACCTTAATGCTTAGTGCATTTAAGTGCACTAACGATGCAATAACGATTGTCTTTATCTGCATGTTTCTACCTCTATTTGTATAGAATTTGATATTTCTGAAGTTGGACCCCATCTAAAATCTTGAATAAATCCCAAAATATTGTAGCACTAACGTCAGTGTTTAGTATTTTAAGTGCACTAACGATGCACTAACGATTGCCGTTAACTCTATGTTCCTATCTCTATTTGTATAGAATTTGAAATTACTGAAGTTGCCCATCCCACCGAAAATCTTGAATGAATTCCAAAATATGGTAGCACCAACGATAGTGCTTAGTGCGATTAAGTGCACTAATGATGCACTAACGTTTGCCATTAACCCCATGTTTCTATCCCTATTTGTATAGAATTTGATAATTCTGAAGTTGCCCCCCCACCAAAAATCTTGAATAAATCCCAAAATATGATAGCACTAACGTTAGTGCTTAGTGCTTATAAGCGCACTAACGATTCCCTTTAACTCAATGTTTCTATCTCTATTTGTATTGAATTTGATGTTTCTGAAGTTTGCCCCCCACTTTAAAACTATTATAACTTCGTACCGGAAGTGATACAAACGAAAATTTTTGCAGTACATTCCGGCACAAACATAGCACAGACGATTGGTATAGGTTTTGTTTCGAAATTCCAAATAGGGAGGCTGCCGTTTCTCCAGCCCTCCCACTTTAAAACCCTTATAACTTCGTACCGGAAGTGGTACAAACGAAAATTTTTGCGGTACATTCCGGCACAAACGTAGCACAAACGATTGCCATAGGTTTTGTTTCGAAATTCCAAGTTTGGAGGCTGCCGCTTCTCCAGCCCCCCCACTTTCAAACCCTTATAACTTCGTACCGGAAGTGGTACAAACGAAATTTTTTGCGGTACATTCCGGCACAAACGTAGCACAAACGATCGCCATAGATTTTGTTTCGAAATTCCAAGTTTGGAGGCTGCCGTTTCTCCAGCCCCCCCACTTCAAAACCCTTATAACTTCGTAACGAAAGTGGTACAAACGAAAATGTCTACGGTACATTCCGGCACAAACATAGCACAAACAATTGGCATAGGTTTTGTTTCGAAATTCCAAGTTTGGAGGCTGCCGTTTCTCCAGCCCCCCCCCACTTTAAAACCCTTATAACTTCCTACCGGAAGTGGTACAAACGAAAATTTTTGCGGTATATTCAGGCACAAACGTAGCACAAACGATTGACATAAGTTTTGTTTTGAAATTCCTAGGTGGGAAGCTGCCGTTTCCCAGCCCCCCACTTCAAAACTCTTATAACTTCGTACCGGAAGTGGTACAAACGAAAATTTGTGCGGTACATTCCGGGACAAACGTAGCACAAACGATTGGCATAGGTTTAGTTTTGAAATTCCTAGGTGGCGGACTGCCGTTTCCCCAGCTCCCCAATTTAAAACCATTATAACTTCGTACCGGAAGTAGTACAAACGAAAATTTTTGCGATACATTCCGGAACAAACGTAGCACAAACGATTGGCATAGTTTTTGTTTCGAAATTCCAAGGTTGCAGGCATCCGTTTCTCCAGCCCCCCACTTTAAAAACCTTATAACTTCGTACCGGAAGTGGTACAAACGAAAATTTTTGCGGTAAATTCCGGCATAAACGTAGCACAAACGATTGGCATAGGTTTTGTTTCGAAATTCCAAGGTTGCAGGCTTCCATTTCTCCAGCCCCTCACTTTAAAACCCTTATAACTTCGTACCGGAAGTGGTACAAACGAAAATTTTTGCGGTACATTCCGGCACAAACGTAGCACAAACGATTGGCATAGGTTTTGTTTCGAAATTCCAAGTTTGGAGGCTGCCGTTTCTCCAGCCCCCCACTTTAAAACGCTTATAACTTCGTACCGGAAGTAGTACAAATGAAAATTTTTGCGGTACATTCCGGCACAAACGTAGCACAAACGATTGGCATAGGTTTTGTTTCGAAATTCCAAGTTTGGAGGCTGCGGTTTCTCCAGCCCCCCCACATTAAAACCCTTTATAAATTCGTACCGGAAGTAGTACAAACGAAAATTTTTGCGGTACATTCCGGCACAAACGTAGCACAAACGATTGGCATGTGTTTTGTTTTGAAATTTTTAGGTGGGGGGGATGCCGTTTCCTCAGCCCCCACTTCAAAACGCTTATAACTTCGTACCGGAAGTGGTACAAACGAAAATTTTTGCGGTACATTGCGGCACAAACGTAACAAAAACGATCGGCATAGGTTTTGTTTCGAAATTTTTAGGTGGGGGGCTGCCGTTTCCCCAGCCCCCACTTCAAAACCCTTATAACTTCGTACCGGAAGTGGTACAAACGAAAATTTTTGCGGTACATTCCGTCACAAACGTGGCACAAACGATTGGCATAGGTTTTGTTTCGAAATTCCAAAGTTGGAGGCTGCCGTTTCTCTAGCACCCCCACTTTTAAACCCTTATAACTTCGTACCGGAAGTGGTACAAACGAAAATTTTTGCGGCACATTCAGGCACAAACCTAGCACAAAAGATTGACATAAATTTTGCTTTGAAATTCCAAAGTTGGAGGCTGCCGTTTCTTCAGCCCGCCACTTCCAAACCCTTACAATTTCGTACCGGAAGTGGTACAAACGAAAATTTTTGCGGTACATTCCGGTACAAACGTAGCACAAACGATTAGCAAAGTTTCTGTTTCGAAATTCCAAGATTGCAGGCTACCGTTTCTGCAGCCCCTCCACTTCAAAACTCTTATAACTTCGTACCGGAAGTGGTACAAACGAAAATTTTTGCGGTACATTCCGGCACAAACGTAGCACAATCGATTGGCATAGGTTTTGTTTTGAAATTTCTAGGTGGGGGGCTGCCGTTTCCCCAGCCCCCCACTTCAAAACCCTTATAACTTCGTACCGGAAGTGGTACAAACAAAAATTTTTGCGGTGCATTCCGGCACAAACGTAGCACAAACGATTGCCATAGGTTTTGTTTCGAAATTCCAAGTTTGGAGGCTGCCGTTCCTCCAGCCCCCCCCCCACTTTAAAACCCTTATAACTTCGTACCGGAAGTGGTACAAACGAAAATTTTTGCGGTACATTCCAGCACAAACGTAGCACAATCGATTGGCATAGTTTTTGTTTTGAAATTCCTAGGTGGCGGACTGCCGTTTCCCCAGCTCCCCAGTTTAAAACCCTTATAACGTCGTACCGGAAGTAGTACAAACGAAAATTTTTGCGGTACATTCCGGGACAAACGTAGCACAAACGATTGGCATAGTTTTTGTTTCGAAATTCCAAGGTTGCAGGCTTCCGTTTCTCCAGCCCCCCACTTTAAAACCCTTATAACTTCGTACCGGAAGTGGTACAAACGAAAATTTTTGCGGTACATTCCGGCACAAACGTAGCACAAACGATTGGCATAGGTTTTGTTTCGAAATTCCAAGTTTGGAGGCTGCCGTTTCTCCAGCCCCCCCACTTTAAAACCCTTATAACTTCGTACCGGAAGTGGTACAAACGAAAATTTTTGCGGTACATTCCGGCACAAACGTAGCACAAACGATTGGCATAGGTTTTGTTTCGAAATTCCAAGTTTGGAGGCTGCCGTTTCTCCAGCCCCCCCACTTTAAAACCCTTATAACTTCGTACCGGAAGTGGTACAAACGAAAATTTTTGCGGTACATTCCGGCACAAACGTAGCACAAACGATTGGCATAGGTTTTGTTTTGAAATTCCTAGGTGGGGGGGCTGCCGTTTCCCCAGCCCCCCCACTTTAAAACCCTTATAACTTCGTACCGGAAGTGGTACAAACGAAAATTTTTGCGGTACATTCCGGCACAAACGTAGCACAAACGATTGGCATAGGTTTCGTTTCGAAATTCCAAGGTGGGGGGGCTGCCGTTTCCCCAGCCCCCCCACTTTAAAACCCTTATAACTTCGTACCGGAAGTGGTACAAACGAAAATTTTTGCGGTACATTCCGGCACAAACGTAGCACAAACGATTGGCATAGGTTTTTTTTCGAAACTCCAAGGTGGGGGGGCTGGCGAAATGCACCTGTGTTTAACAAAGTGTTACGTATTTACTCGCCAAAACAATTTCCATGGTAACTCGCTGTTGTCACACCAGGAACACTTGTCAGACTAACTTAACTTTTCTCTCCGTCTCCTCGCGTTCTACGCAGTGGATAAGCTCTCGATGCAGTCTGGTGATGTCAAAGCTAAAAATAGCTATGATAACCCATAGGCAAGAATTTCTAGAGACGAAGTTTGTTCTCTGTGCTGAATTTTAGTACCTTATTTGGGGAGACGAGAGGATCACCAAGATCTCCGTCGCAGACGCGACGCACACACACATATGCATATTCGTCTGTTAACTGAGAGAAAAATTCTTGAGAGTGCTTTTATACGAGGCTCACTTAACAATTAAAAATTTTCTTCATAAATATTCGATGAGCTGGACCATATGGTTACAATGGAACATCTTTCAATAGAAACAAATATTTTATGAGACGAAACATCGCTTTCACGACACAGTTTCGAGACGAGACAATCACGGTACTGATATATTGTGAATAAACTTTGGAAGAATAGCCGAATAGGACATTTCAGAGCGCTGCGTTGTTAACATCTATAGAAATAATTCACAAATCTTTCACGACACAGGAACCATGCTTCGTCTCACCCCCAGGCTTTCTACAAACGCTTCCCGTTGCACTTTTCATGACCGTTGCTTTCCGTTTCCTCTTTTCATCATTAGACTCCTTGACACTCTTGAGGAAGCATAACTTAAATACTATGGATAAAGATCTGTTGTACATAGTTCCTTTTCTCATAGAGTGAATGTAGCAATCTTATTGGTTTCTCTTCTTTAAAACAGCATTGTTATTCGTTGATTACTATTACCTACTACTGGCAATATCAGCTAAAATACTATGTCAATTATACATAGGATTGAGAAAGACAGCTTGTTGTTGTTGTTGTTGGTAGGCTTTTCAAAACAAAATTCGAACAATAGAGAATAAGACAGATTCTTGAGCCCTCTGGTGGCCTCTATTTTAGTTTTCTGAAGAGTTTCTAAATACTACACAAGTACATGTTGATGCTCTGTAGTGTTTTTATATATATATGTTTCATTGGCAATACTTTCTGCTGCTTTCTAGCGGAATATATTTCTGTGCCGGACTATACCAGCAGCCAGGACAATATTTGTGCATGGGTCGACATAGGACAATAATAAATAGCCATATTTGCAATTTTTCGGACCAGTTTTTTTTTTTCATTCTGGAAATTTCCGAAATTTATTATGCGCGCACATATATGACAGATTTTTTTTTTCATTTTTTATATGTTAAATGTTATTTTATTTTTTGCATATATTTTATTTTCAGCTTCCATTTAAATATTGATAATTCATGTGACTATCAGACTATCTCAAATTTCCTATACCGGTATTAATTAATATTGAGGGGCGGTATGTTTTTTTCAGTGTCCTAGGGCGGCAAAAATGTTTAATACGACTCAGCAAGCAGCACATAATGCTGATACAATTTATGCTACACATATTCTAAGTAATAGAGTGGATTACTATTTAATTTCTAGGGGAAAATTGTACTAGAGTAGTAGAAAATGGATCGATCTGGCTCAGACCTGGAACATACTAGAACAACTCAGGAGCCCCTGGGAAATTGAGCACCGTACACCGTGAGCCCACGGTCTTTTACGACCTCCATTTTAGGGGTGAATTTATTCCCTTTTATGACCACTTTTTATGGGGGTGTATTCGTTCTCTTTTACGAGCACATTTTAGGGGGTGCCCTCGTTCCCTTTTATGAGCATATTTTTCAACCCCTACGAACACAGAGAAGAGAAGATAACACATAACATTACGTAACACACAGCAGAACATCAGACTACGTAACATAATGAACATACAGAAGAGCAAATTGAACTCGTTCCCTTTTTCAACCCCTATTTTAACATAGCAGAAATTACATAGCACAGCTAATAAAAGAACATGGTTTATTTCAGAAATTACACTGAGACTACGTAACACACAACATCCTCCATTTTAAGGGGTGTATTCGTTTTCAACCCCTATTTTAACATAGCAGAAAGTACACTGAGACTATGAACAGATAATACATAAGAATACGTAACATAGCAAGGGTGTATTCATTCCAACCCCTATGTATGTTAATTACGAACAGATAGAAGAGCACATAAAACTACAACCTCCATTTTAAGGGGTGTATTCATTCTCCAACCCTTACGAACACACAGAAGATCAGATAATACATAAGACTACGTAACATTTCAAGGGTGAACTCGTTCCCTTTTCCAACCCCTATTTTAACATAGCAGATAGCACAGCTAATAAAAGAGCATGGCTTATTTTAACATAGCAGGCCTCCATTTTTAGGGGTGAACTCGTTTTCCAACCCTTATTTTAACATAGCATAGAATAGGGGTGGTGAACACACAGCAGAGCGGAGAATACATAAGATTCATTCCCTTTTCCAACCCCTATTTTAATTACGAAACATAGCAAGGGTGTGTTCGTTTTCAACCCCTTAGCATAAGACTGTGTAACATAGCAGAACTAGTAGAAGAGTATGGCTCATTTTTCAACCCTTATTTGAACATAACAGATAATACATTCGAACTCTATAGCAAAGATTCTTTTAAGGAGTGAACTTGTTCTAACCTATATTTGAACATAGCAGAGATGATGATTTAAAGAATGCGAAACTTCCGTGTTTTGTTATCAGTTACATAATAACTTCCGCCATATGTAGATAATTCTCATTACGTCATTCATCCGGATTTTAAAAAACATTGACCTAGTTTTCTCTTTAACAGACAATAACTTGTCATTCAACGATAGGAATCCCTGAACGTAATGTAATCAATCACAAAGGTATAAAAAAAAGAGGGGAATTCCCGAGGATGACTCATACTATTGCGCAATATGACGCAATGCGGTCAGACAGGTATAAAAGACTGACCGACATGTTTTTTTGTAATCACTTCATGTTTACCGTGTGAAGAGTAAAGTTCAGATATTTTTTGTGTGTGTGCGTTTATATTATTAGTGTGGTTTATTAATAGTGTGGTTTTGTTTTCTTTTGTAAGACATTTTATAATAATAATATTAATATTATATTATAAAAACTCAGTTCAAAATTATTATAGTAACTTTGAAGAGTTAGTTTTTAAAAAAAATGGCAACAAAAAAGGTCAAATTAAATACTATCAATTCTGATACTCTATTTAATAATAATTTAAAAAATTTTATTTTAAAATGTGATACTGATTTAAATGAGGATAGTGGATGTTTTTTAAAGAATAAAAGAAAAGACTGTTTAAATATATTAAAACAGGAACAAGATAATTCAGCATTTAAAGTAAATTTTTCGTTGGCTACAACTTTTGTAAAACCAGTAGATTTAGAAACATGTCGATTCTTTGTAAATAGTGGTAACGAAATTATTTTACCGAGTACAGATGTGAATTCTATAATAGAAAAACTATTTAATAAAATTTTAGTTGAACAAGAAAATAGAGCAATTAAGAAATCAGGGTGGTCTTTATGTTCTGAACCAAACCATCACTTAGAAATTAAAATCAGTAAATATGATCCTCTTTCCGCTTCTTCTTTTATAAAATTGCCTCAATGGATTTTATCCACAAAATGTGTTTTAAATATTCAAAATAATGATAATAGATGTTTTATGTACTGCATTCTAGCTGCGTTGCATCCCACGAAAGATAATCCACATCGTGTGAATAATTACATACAATATATTAATACTTTATTACCATTATTTGAAAAAACCAATATAAAGTTTCCCGTTGAAATAGAACACATAAGCAAATTTGAACATATGTATAATTCTGTATTTCCTAAGGAACAAATTTCCGTTAATATATATGGCATTGATTATGATCATGAAACTATTTTCCCGTTACGTATAAGCGAAAACACAGCTGTAGATAAATGTATAGATTTACTGTATTGTGAAGAAAATTGCAACAGTCATTATTGTCTTATAAAAAATCTCAATGCGTTATTGAAAAGTCATAAAGAGAAAACTTATGTAAAATTGCCTCAATGGATTTTATCCACAAAATGTGTTTTAAATATTCAAAATAACGATAATAGAAGTTTTATGTATAGTATTCTAGCTGCGTTGCATCCCACAAAAGATAATCCACATCGTGTGAATAATTACATACAATATAGTAATACTTTATTACCATTATTTGAAAAAAACAATATAAAATTTCCCGTCGAAGTAGAACACATAAGCAAATTTGAACATATGTATAATTCCGTATTTCCTAAGGAACAAATTTCCGTTAATATATATGGCATTGATTATGATCATGAAACTATTTTCCAGTTACGTATAAGCGAAAACACATGTGTAGATAAACGTATAGATTTACTGTATTGTGAAGAAAATTGCAACAGTCATTATTGTCTTATAAAAAATCTCAATGCGTTATTGAAAAGTCATAAAGAGAAAACTTATGTAAAATTGCCTCAATGGATTTTATCCACAAAATGTGTTTTAAATATTCAAAATAACGATAATAGAAGTTTTATGTATAGTATTCTAGCTGCGTTGCATCCCACAAAAGATAATCCACATCGTGTGAATAATTACATACAATATAGTAATACTTTATTACCATTATTTGAAAAAACCAATATAAAATTTCCCGTCGAAGTAGAACACATAAGCAAATTTGAACATATGTATAATTCCGTATTTCCTAAGGAACAAATTTCCGTTAATATATATGGCATTGATTATGATCATGAAAATATTTTCCCGTTACGTATAAGCGAAAACACATGTGTAGATAAACGTATAGATTTACTGTATTGTGAAGAAAATTGCAACACTCATTATTGTTTAATAAAAAATCTCAATGCGTTATTGAAGAGTCATATAAAATTGCCTCAATGGATTTTATCCACAAAATGTGTTTTAAATATTCAAAATAATGATAATAGAAGTTTTATGTATAGTATTCTAGCTGCGTTGCATCCCGCAAAAGATAATCCATATCGTGTGAATAATTACATACAATATATTAATACTTTATTACCGTTATTTGAAAAATTTCCAGTCGAAATAGCACACATAAGCAAATTTGAACATATGTATAATTCTGTATTTACTAAGGAACAAATTTCTATTAATATATATGGCATTAATTTTGATAATGAAACTATTTTTCCGTTACGTATAAGCGAAAATACAGGTGTATTTAAACATATTGATTTATTATATTTAAACTCTCATTATTGTTTAATTACAAATTTAAATGGTTTAGTCAGACATCAGTTAGGTAGTCATCAAACATTTATTTGTAGACGATGTTTAATATCTTTTTATAACAAATCAAAATTAGATGAACATGACAAATTATGTAAAGAACACACTCCAACCAAAATTAACATGCCGAAACAAGAAGTTTTAAAATTTCGAAAATTGAAATTGTTATTACAGAATGATGTGATAATAATTGCAGATATGGAAAGTTTATTAAAACCTATAAATAAACAAAGTGGATCTCATACAATACAAATTCACCAACATATACCATGCAGTTTTGGTTATATTGTATGTTGGAGTAACAACTATATGAAATCAGATTTAGTTATTTATCGGGGAGAAAATGTATCGATGAAGTTTATGTCTGCTATAGAGAATGAATTAAGAAAAATCATAAACATATTAGATCAAGAAAAACCATTAATACCATTAAATAGTTCTCAGTTACAGGAGTTTAACCTATCCACTGAATGCTCAGTTTGTGATAGTAAATATACGAGTAACAATAGAAAAGTTAAACATCATAACCATTTAACTGGTCAATTTATTGCCACGGTGTGCAACAAGTGTAATTTACAAATTAAGCGTCAAAGTAATTTTATCCCTGTCTTCTTCCATAATTTGTCTGGGTATGATGCACATTTATTTGTGAAAGAATTAGGTTGCACCCCTGGAAATATTTTTGTAATTGCTGAAAGCACTGAGAAATACATAACATTGTCTAAGCACTTTAATTTTAATGGTAGACCTATCGAGTTACGTTTTGTAGACTTATTTAAATTCCTACCGTATAGTCTCGAAAATTTGGTGTCAAAATTAAAACCTGAGCAATTTGTCTATACAAAGCAATATTTTTCTGATGAAAAGTTTCCTTTAATTCTCCGTAAGGGAATTTATTTTTATGAATATATAACAAATTTAGATACATTTAAAGAAACTGAATTTCCTGAAAGAGAGGCGTTTAGTAGCAAATTGAATGGAACACAAATTTCCGAGACTGATTATCAATATGCAAAATTGATTTGGCGTGTGTTTAAATGTGAAAATTTAGGGGACTACCACGATCTATATTTAAAATGTGATGTACTTCTCACAGCAGATGTGTTGGAGAATTTTAGAAAGACATGTTTAAATGCTTTTTGTATTGATCCGATTAATTGTTTTACTGCACCTGGGTTGGCATGGCAAGCCATGTTATATAGAACAAAAATTGAACTTGAACTTTTATCAGATATCAATATGTATATGTTTGTAGAAAAATCGATTCGCGGAGGTATTACTCAAGCTGTGTTAAGATATGCCAAAGCTAATAATCCTTACGTACATGATTTTGATGCGGAAAAAGAAAAATCTTATTTACTGTATATTGACATGAACAATCTGTACGGACTATCAATGATTGACTATTTACCATATGGTGGTTTTCGATGGGAGGATAAAATTGACAATTGGCAAGACAAACATAAAATTATCAATTGGCCCACGGATAGTGAATGGGGATTTTTTCTAGAAGTGGATTTAGAGTATCCAAATTATTTACACGAATACCATTCTGATTTTCCGTGTGCTCCAACTAATGAAGTTCCACCGAATGGTAAATATTCAAAATTACTATTGACACTTAAATCGAAATCGAATTATATCTTGCATTATAGAGTATTACAATTTTATCTAAAACAAGGTTTAATATTGGTAAAAGTACATAAAATATTATGGTTTCGTCAATCTAAATGGCTTGCATCTTATATTCAAGAAAATACTCAACGCCGTGCAAATGCTACAATTGAATTTGAAAAAGATTTCTATAAGTTATTAAATAATTCTGTATACGGAAAGACAATGGAGAATGTACGAAAACGAATTGATATAAAATTAATTAACAATGAAAAAAGTGTAAAAAATTAGTAGCGCAAAATCAGTTTGAAAATTGGGTAAAATTGGCTAATAATTTGGCATTGTTTCATATGGTAAAAAAATCGGTAACTCTGAATAAACCAATTTACGTAGGAGCGACAGTTTTAGAATTATCAAAATTAGCTATATATAACTTCCATTATAATATAATGAAACCGCGATATGGAGATAAAATTAGAATTGCATATATGGATACTGACTCTTTCATTTACCAAATTAAAACTAACAATATTTATAACGATATAAAAGATATGAATGAGTATTTTGACACCTCAAATTATCCTGAAAATAATTCTTTATATAGCACACAAAATAAACACGTTTTGGGTAAAATGAAAGACGAATTAGGTGGAGTTCCTATGATTGAATATGTTGGGTTACGAGCAAAAAATTATGCTATAAAAACTGGTGAAAATAAAGAATTGAAAATATGTACAGGGATCAAGAAAAATATAGTTAAAGAACAAATTACGTTTAACGATTATAAATCATGTATATTTAAAAACGAAACGATCTATAAAACACAATTTGAAATTAAAAGTAAATACCATAATTTAACAACAAATCAGGTGACAAAATTAGCGTTAGATCCGTATGATGACAAAAGAAAAATTTTAAATTGTAATATACACACTGTTCCTTGGGGGTATTATAATAATAAAGATGTAAAATGTACGATTTGTATATTGTAAATACGATATAATTTTTTTTGGATATATTAGTATTAAAAAATATGTCACAATCAGTTCGAGAACAAATAGTTGCAGAATTACATAAAAGTGCAAGACGAAACTATCCTCGAATACCCGTTATAACGAAAGGGATTCATGATTTATGGCAAGCTGATTTAGTTGAAATGAATAGTGGAAAATTGAAAGGTCTAGCAAAAATTAATCGAAATTTCAAATATTTATTAACTGTGATAGATACATTCTCTAAATATGCTTGGGCTATTCCTGTGAAAAATAAAACTGGGAAAGAAATTACACAAGCATTTATAACAGTACTGAGAAAAGCAAACAAAAGCCCTAAATTTTTCCAAACTGACAGGAGTCGAGAATTTTATAACTCAGAGTTTCAGAAGGCGATGAACCAAAATAACATTAAACATTATTCCACGTACAGTGATGTGAAAGCAAGTATTATTGAAAGATTTAATAGATCATTACGTAATTTAATGTGGAGAAAATTTACACTGCAGGGAAATTATAAATGGATTGACATTCTGCCGGAATTACTACATAAATATAATAATACTATTCATTCCACTATTAAAATGAAACCTATCGACGCTATTAAAAAAGAAAATGAAAAACATCTATTGACAAACATCTATTGCAAAAAGTTTTCTGTGATAAAAAGAAAAAGTAAATTTAAGATAGGTGAATATGTAAGAATTAGTAAACTTAAGCGTCCTGGTTTTGATAGAGGTTTTACACGCAATTGGAGTACAGAAATTTTTCGAATTGCTAAAGTTTTCTTCACTAATCCTCCGACATATCACTTAGTAGACTCAAATAATAAACCTATTGAAGGAAGATTTTACGGACACGAATTACATTTAACGAAATTTCCAAAAACATATTTAATTGAAAAAGTGTTGCGAAAGAAAAATAATAAGGCCTATGTGAAATGGTTAGGTCTGCCAAAAAGTGAAAATTCTTGGATCGATTTAAAACATACTATATTGTAAAAAAAGAGAAGTCAAGAATTTATAGGTGAAACATGTAGTCACAAGTATTTTAAATTATAGAGATGGAATGGAAAATTCCTTTTACATGTATGGTAGCAGGTCCTACAGGTTGTGGAAAATCATATTTTGTTAAAACATTTCTTGACCATTATAGTAAGTTATTTAAAAATATTGTATGGTGTTATGGTGAATGGCAACCGTTGTATGATACTCTTTCAAACTGTACGTTTAAAGAAGGTTTACCTCAAAATAATGAATTTCAAGCACATGAGGGTCCACATCTTGTCATTATAGATGATTTAATGCGTGAGTGTGACCATCGGATTGTAGATATATTTACTAAGGGTAGCCATCATAGAAATATAAGTGTAATACTTATAACACAGAATATTTTCCATCAACAAAAAGGAATGCGGGATATTTCGTTAAATTGTCATTATATTGTTTGTTTTAAAAATCCTAGAGACCAAGCTCAAATTAATTATCTCGCACGACAATTGTATCCAGGTAATACAAAATTTATTCAAGAAGCATATCAAGATGCAACTCGAATTGCACATGGTTATTTACTCTTTGATTTAAAACAAAATACTCCTGATGAGCAGCGAGTTCGAACAAATATCTTTCCAACAGATTCTTTTAATTATGTTTATGTACCTGTAAAAAAATAATAATTGTAATATGGTTTATATTCTAACAACTATTTGTGCTTTAATAGCCGTAAAAAAATGATTAGTAAGGAAAATGCACATATGTTAAAACTTTTAGCAAAGTCAAAACCGAAAGCACGCAAGGCAATTTTACAAAATGCAGATCCTGATTTAATTCGTTCTATTTGTGAATGTTCCTATAACGTATTACAGGGAAATGTTCCATTAAATAAAATAGAGATAAATAAGCTAAAAAAATATAAAAAGGAACTGAGATATTTGGTGAAAAAAGGTCCGTCATTAAAACAAAAGAAAAAACGAATAATTATACAAAAAGGTGGTTTTCTTACTGCTTTGCTTGCACCTATTATTGGAGGTATACTATCTAGTTTAATTAAATAATTATGCAAAACGCACAAAAACTTATTTTAATCGCACCAGAAAAATTACATCATTATCAAACGATATCTAATCTTGATGATGAAATGAAACAAATTTTAAATAATAAAAGTTTAAATGCAGAAGAAAAATGGACAAAATATAGAGGTCTTACAAAAATATTTAAATATAATTCAAAAACCGGCAGCAGTTACAACAACAGCAACAACTACTATGGAGGAAGAACAAGAGGACGAGGAGGAGGAAGAGGAGGATGATGAAATAATATCTACTCTCCCTGAAATTTGTAAACGTAAAGCGAGACCTTTATTACGTAAATTGAAACAAAATCCAAATATTCAATGGGACGATAATGGAAATGTGAATATTAATAATAAATTAATTCCAGGTGCAAATATAGTGGATTTGATATCCGATTTTGTTAGATGTCGTAAGAAAAATATTTCAGTTGCTGGCTGGAAACCTTTTGCTACGTTATTAGCAAAAGCCAATATACCCTTAGAGTACATTGGTAATCCTCAACGAATAGATTATATTAGAAAACTAACAGAAGACGAAGAAGACGAAGAAGATGGTCCTCCACCCCGTAAACGCAAATGGTGTACTTATAAGCAATAATAATAATATTCTATTGTAATCTATTGATATTTTTAAGTATATAGAAAGAAAGAAAGATGAATGAGCCCTACCTCAATTATTACATATATCAAGCAGGAGGTAATTATAACGTGTATAGAGGTACAGCATATCAAGAAGGTTATGGCATTGGTAGTTTTCTAGGAGGTTTATTTCGTACTGTATTTCCTTTATTAAAACAAGGTGCAAAAACTGTTGGTAAAGAATTGATACGTACAGGAATTAATGTAGCAGGAGATGTACTAGATAATAATAGACCTATTGAAGAGTCTTTGCATGATCGATGGCAAGAAGCTAAAATAAAGCTCAAAATAAATTAAATCAAGTGTTGGAAGGATCTGGAAGAAGAAAAAGAAAGAAAGTTCATTTTAGTGGTGGTGCTGGTGTGAAACGGATAAAAAGATCCAAAGATATCTTTGATTGATTAATTATGGAGCAAAGTGATAGTTTTTATCTCACACTTCCTAGCAATAGTTCTATGGAATATTTTCCTCAAAATACTCTTGCTTGTTATACTACTAAATTATATCAACCTATTGTACTGGAAAAGGGAGTGTGGGAAACAGCTGTTGTTGAAGTACATTAAACAAGTTCATTTCAGAATGTTTCCAAATATACAAATAATATTTATTACCGTCTCATGAATACAAAAAGCTGGAACATAACTAAAATCTTACCAGGCCACTATTATAATGTTGATGATATTCTATCTCAAATTAATCATAAAAGTGATATATTAAATTTACAATTAAAAGTTAAAGCATCAGTAAAACGAATTGAAGTCAGCAGAGTAATAAAAGATCAAGAGAAGCATATAGAAGTACGCCTATCTCCTGAACTAGCCCGAATACTAGGTTTTGATCATATTCAGCAAGAAGATATGGCAGTTGTTCATCATGCTCGTTATCCACCTGATTTACAAAAAGCGCTACCTACACTTATGTATATTTACAGTGATATTGTAGAACCACAAATGGTGGGTGACACCGTAGCTCCATTGTTACGTATTATAAATACAAATATTACAGAGCATGGTATTAATAATGTACATATTTTTGATAATCCTCATTATGTCACTGTGCAACGTAAACAATTTGATCAAATTATTATTGATTTAAGAGAAAGTACAGGTAATCCACTTCCTTTCCAATATGGCAGTGTATGTGTAAAATTACATTTTCGTAGACGTAATATGGTATTGTAAATTTTACCATGTGTGAATATTAATAGTAAGAGAAAAATGCAGTGTGAGTGTATGAAATCAGAATTAGATTTATTTGCTGGTTTACCCACTCAAACCAGTATTATAGGTAATAAAATAGTTCCATATAAACCTGTGGTTTCAATAGCTGATAATGCACCAATAGAATTTGTAGTCCCCGGTCATGGGGATGACTATATTGACTTACCGCACACAATGTTATATGTTAAAGGTAAAATTACTAAATCAGATGGTTCTAATTTAACTTCTGCCGATAAGAAAATCGGCCCTGTAAATGATTTTCTCAATGCAATGTTCAGTGAAGTGCAATTATATTTAAATAATCAAATTATTTCCTACTCTTCACATACATATCCATATCGATCGTATATTGAAAAACTACTAAATTATAATGCTGAAGCTAAAACAACGCATCTTCAAACATCAATGTGGTTTAAAGATACTGCAGGGCATATGGACAGTGTGGTCGATGCTAATGTAGGATTTAAACAACGTTTTCTTCTCACTGCTTTAAGTCAGTCATTTGAATTATTGGGTTATATTCATGCTGATATTTTCAATCAGGAGAAATTTTTACTGAATGGTGTACAATTGCGTATTAAACTAATTCCAGCTAAACCTACATTTTGTCTAATGGGTGACGCAAATGCTGATGGAAAAGTTGTAATTACAGATGCAACATTGCTTGTGAAAAAGGTTGATGTATCACCAGCAGTTAAAATAGCACAAAATAAAGTATTACAAAATCCTAAATTTAGAATAAAATATCCTATAACAAAAGTGCAGGTGAAGACAGAGACTCTGCCACAAGGAATTATGGATAGTACACTTCCAGATCTGTTTTCAGGCATAGTGCCTAAACGTATTATTATTGGTTTTGTTACTAATGCTGCTTTCAATGGTACTTATCAAACAAACCCATTCAATTTTCAACATTTTAGTATGTCATTTTTTACATTGTATGTTGATGGAAATCCAATGCCCTTCAAACCTTTACAACCAGATTTTGATAATAAGCTATATGTACAAGCATATTCTACGTTATTTACAGGTTCAGGTATTTATTATTCTAATCAAGGTAATAATATTTCACTCGCTGAATATCCTAATGGTTATACTCTACTAGTGTTTGATTTAACTCCTGATTCAAGCGCAAGTGCTGCATTTCATACTAGTCCACAACGACAAGGAAGTGTACGTTTAGAGGTTCATTTTAAAGAAGCACTGCCATCTCCTGTAACAACAATTATTTATGGTGAATTCTCTTCAGAATTAAAAATTGATTTCCAGAGAAAAATATATATTAATTAAAGAAAATGTTAAATACAATTGAGCTTTATGAAGCATTACAACAAAATTTGCCTAAAGATCATTTTATTGGTGTGTATGCTGCTGATGAGTTACCTTTGTTTATTCATACATTTCCAGCCGCCATAATTATAAACACTGATTCTAGTGATAAGCCTGGTGAACATTGGGTTGCTGTTTATATATCTAATATGTGTGTGGGAGAGTATTTCGATAGCTATGGTATACCTCCCTATATACAACATCATATAAGGTTTTTAAAACGAAACTGTCTGTATTATACATGGAATAATAGACGTATTCAAGGTGATTTATCTCAATTTTGTGGACATTACTGTTTCCTATATCTAGCATGTCGTGCATCTGGGTATTCAATGCAGGATTTTTTAAACAAATTCTCACTCACTACTGTTGATGCTAATGATATTATGCTTTATTCATTTATGAGAGTATGATGATGTTATTTTTTTAAACTCCGCCATTGCCGGTCCCAAGCCCTGGATGAGAAAGGAGGAGGGTTGGGGGTGTTCCTACCCCCGTAAAAGAAAATAATGTTGGGTTGGAAACGAATACACCCCTATTCTCTGCTATGTTAAAATAGGGGTTGAATCCAAAACGAATACACCCCTATTCTATGCTATGTTAAAATAAGGGTTGGAAAACGAGTTCACCCCTAAAAATGGAGGTTGTAGTTTTATGTGCTCTTCTATCTGTTCGTAATTAACATACATAGGGGTTGGAATGAATACACCCTTGCTATGTTACGTATTCTTATGTATTATCTGTTCATAGTCTCAGTGTACTTTCTGCTATGTTAAAATAGGGGTTGAAAACGAATACACCCCTTAAAATGGAGGATGTTGTGTGTTACGTAGTCTCAGTGTAATTTCTGCTATGTTAAAATAGGGGTTGGAAAATATGCCATGTTCTTTTGTTAGCTGTGCTATGTATTATCTGTTCTGCTGTGTGTTCATAGTCTCAGTGTAATTTCTGCTATGTTAAAATAAGGGTTGAAAAATATGCTCATAAAAGGGAATGAATACACCCTTGTTATGTTATGTACTCTTATGTGTTATCTAATCTTCACTATGTTTCGTAGTCTCTGTCTGATGTGCTATGTTAAAATAGGGGTTGGAAAATATGCTCATAAAAGAGAACGAGTACACCCCTAAAATGCTGTGTGTTCATAATCTCAGTGTCATTTCTGTTATGTTAAAATAGGGGTTGGAAATTATGCTCATAAAAGGGAACGAGTTCACCCCTTAAAATGGAGGTCATAAAAGGGAACGAGTCTTATGTATTATCTTGTTCTGCTGTATGTTCATAATTTCTGCTATGTTAAAATAGGGGTTGGAAAATAAGCCATGTTCTTTTATTAGCTGTGCTATGTGTTATCTGTTCTGCTGTGTGTTATATGTTCGTAGGGGTTGAAAACGAGTACACCCCTTAAAATGGAGGATGTTGTGTGTTACGTAGTCTCAGTGTAATTTCTGCTATGTTAAAATAGGGGTTGGAAAATAAGCCATGCTCTTTTATTAGCTCTGCTATGTTAAAATAGGGGTTAAACGAGTTCACCTTTGTTATGTTAGGTACTCTTATATGTTATCTGCTCTGCTGTGTGTTACGTAGTGTTATGTGTTCGTAGGGGTTGAAAAATATGCTCATAAAAGGGAACGAGTTCACCCCTAAAATGGAGGTCGTAAAAGAGAACTAGTACACCCTTTAAAAAGTGCTCATAAAAGAGAATGAATACACCCTTGTGTGTTATGTATTATCTGTTCTGTTGTGTGTGTTCATAGTCTCCATGTATTCTATGCTATAGTAAAATAAGGATTGAAAAATATGCTCATAAAAGGGAACGAGTTCACCCCCTAAAATGTGCTCATGAAAGAGAACGAGTATACCCTTGTTCTGTTATGTGTTCGTAGGGGTTGGAAAATATGCTCATAAAAGGGATTAAATTCACCCCTAAATTTGAGGTCGTAAAAGACCGTGGGCTCACGGTGCACGGTGCTCAATTTCCCAGGGGCTCCTGAGTTGTTCTAGTATGTTCCAGGTCTGAGCCAGATCGATCCATTTTCTACTACTTACTAGTTATTTAGTCTACAATATCGAACTCTGAATAACGAAAATATTTCTGTTCATAAATTGTGCTTTATGCAATGGGTCAGATTACCTAGAACGCATGAGGAGATCATTCATGTGACATATGTAAGCAATACTTAACACTTCGTATTAAATAATAAATTGAAGTTAATAGTAAATACATACAGGATGTTTCCATGACCTGAGGACAAACTCAGAGTTATGATAGACGATGACAAAAGGAGCAATTTGAGAATAAGAACAAGTGTCCGGAAGTGCGTGGTTTCGGAGATAGAGACAACCAAAAATTTGTCCCGTGTCTGACCAACGTCCGGTCACAAATAATTATCTATAATTCGTATCTGAAATTTTATTTTTGTATGAACGGATTGGAAGCAGGGGTGGCACAAGGTTTGATCAATGCTTCCCATGGTCACGGCTCTCATCCAATTTATAGATAATGTTTTCGCAGACCCATGTTTTCTGCTCATCTGATTCAAGTATTAGACACCTTTCTACCCGAGACAACTTTATTGCATACAATTGATGATTTCTCGTCTCATTTTTTTTTTTTTGTCTCAGATGAACGAATTCTCCTACTTTTCTTTTGAAGCTACCCTTACAATAATGAAATCTTGGGAACGGACAGGCCGGTAGCCAGCCCTAAAAAGTAGGGGGGGCCCGGCTGAAGTTAGGGGGGCTCGATCCAACCATATTATAGTTCATCACTATATTATAGTTCATTTGCAAGCCTATCGTGAAAATTTTAGAGGGGGCCCGGCCCCCTAGACCCCCCTGGATACGGGCCTGGGAACGGATAATGCATAATTGCCTTTGACCGGACCTTAGTCCGACATTTTGTTCTCGAGCTAAACTTTCGGTGGCCTCTATATCTAAAACAACACACTTACGTTCGCTTTTCCCTTGTTTCAAGTGTTTTCTTTATCATTGTTCATCATCACTCTGAGTTTGTTGCTAGGTCACGTAAATACCCTGTATATATGTTTAACAATATACCCCTATCACCAGTTTATATTATGTCCAAATCAAATACAGTGAAACCTCCCCTAACGGACACTTCTATGATACGGACATTTTTTTTTTTTTTTTTTTTTTTTTTTGTCCCGGCAAAAATATATGTTCTCTTACGGAACAAAACACTCTCTTTTCGGACACTCTCAGATACAAACGCGGACAGTCCTTTTTTTCCCCAAAACGTTTCAATAACCTGTTCGCAACGGACAGAAATTATTCGCGGTTCTGCGATATATTACAGTAGACAGAAAAGTCTTTTCCCCACAAGTGTATCTGTCATGAGTCTAGACCTGGTGAACCATCAAACAGAACAGCTTCAAGCTGAACTTGAAATATTTTTTTTCTTCCCGCAATAAACTGCTTTCTGGTGGAAATCCTAGAAAACCTTTAATAAGTAACAACACTCATACAGGGTCAGTCGTATAGTCAAGAATTCTATGCGTAAGATCTTCTCTTCTCTAACAAATTTAGTCCTTTTTCCTCTGGGCCTTGCATGGTAACAAAACAAACATTGTTTGTTTTACACAGTCTTGGGAAGTAACGTAACGCAAGTAACGCATTACTTGTAACGAGTTACTTTTTAAGTAACGTTTCCTAGTAACGCGTTACATGTTTTCCAAAGTAACTGTAACGGTAAAGCGTTACAAATTTTTAAGTAACGTACCTAGTTTGCGTTACTTTTTCCACGTTACATTTCGGATGAGTAACTACAATATATGTATATATTTTTTCGGAAACAAATGTTTGTTTCCTGTAAGTGAATTTCGCAGAATGAAACAATGGAGCATGAACTACGTATGTCAGTGACCGACAGTCACCGACAGACAGAGAAACAGAAAGATCGTAGTGCCACTTGCTGTTTTTGGAAGATGAGGACAGCCTCAGGGAAATCACGTGTACTGATTGCAAGCACCTGTAAGATTTTGTCGTAGATTTTGACAGCTCCAAATCAATACATTCAGTGAGTGAACTAGGAGCGCAATGATACCGATAGTCTACTTTACTTTGGTGTTGTTTTTATAAAGATGGAGAACGAAAATATTTTACCGTTCGAACATTCAAAAGAATACTTTTTCCTTAAGAGCTGAAGATGATGGTGGACAGAATTTAAAAGTAAAGTGTCTGAAGTGCCCCGGCGGAAAATATTTATCAACAACTAGGGTGCCATAGTTAACGATATATAGTAAGGGGTTAATATGAATAAACTGTGTTCTGATGAACAAGATTTTGTCGTAGATTTTGACAGCTCCAAATCAATACATTCAGTGAGTGAACTAGGAGCGCAATGATACCGATAGTCTACTTTACTTTGGTGTTGTTTTTATAAAGATGGAGAACGAAAATATTTTACCGTTCGAACATTCAAAAGAATACTTTTTCCTTAAGAGCTGAAGATGATGGTGGACAGAATTTAAAAGTAAAGTGTCTGAAGTGCCCCGGCGGAAAATATTTATCAACAACTAGGGTGCCATAGTTAACGATATATAGTAAGGGGTTAATATGAATAAACTGTGTTCTGATGAACAGGCCAACTTCATTACTAGAAAATAGTTTGCTGATGGTATGTAATATTGGAGTTCTTTCAGATCAGTTTGCTTATCCTAGAGTCCCGTTGATTATAGGATTTGAAATTCATGTATCGATTTAAAAAGCATGTATCGATTTTAGAGTTCCTGGCAAGGTTTGATTACCCCCAGTTCACGTGTTCTCATTTTATTAGTTGTAGTGTAATGTTTCTCTATATTCTGTATCTTAAATTTTACATAACAACATTGTTATAATTGTATAATTAGTTTAGCAGAATAAGAATAAGCAACAATTTTTTCTAACGCACAGGGATGAGCACGAGTCAAGCTAAAACTCGACTCGAATTTAAGTCGAGTTTCGAGTCAAGTCAAATGTAATATTCTCGAGTAGAGTTCCGACCCGATTCAGTTTTTCGCGTCGAGTTTCGAGTCCAGTCGAGTTTGATAAATGGCTCGTTTGTTTTAAATCGTCTTGAAATCATGGCCATGGTACACTGGAAAGCAAAAGCCATGAGAAATGTAAGCTAAGAAGTAATATGGAATACATTTAGTGTTGCTCACGAGGGGGGACACTTCTTGCATCTCGTCTCGTCACCCGATACGAGGCCACAAGAGATTTTTTATAATAAGCTCAGCTCGGTTCGGCTCAACTAAGAGTATGGCTCGAGCCGGCTCGCTTGGGGTGAACCATCGGTTCGAGCTGGCTTGGTTCGGATGTGCCATTTGCTCGGTTCGGATTAACTGAGCCGAGGGCTCTAGCCGGGTTGGTTGAGTGAGCTGTTAGCTCGAATTACTTCTCGGTTCGGGTCGATAGTGAATGAGCTGTGAGCCGAGCTGCTCGAGTCGTTGACAATTCTAAACCCGATCCAAGCAGTTTTGAAGATATTTGGCCAGTGCCCTGTAACTTTTAACAGTGTTTGGCTCGAACCCGAATACTCAACCTAGACCCTCAACCCAAATTCAGAAGCTCGTGAACAATGTCGTTGACTCCTAGACTTCACGACTACCGAAGTTGGCAATCAACTAGCTTTTTAGTATTCAAATATAAATCGCCTATCTTTCATGTTTATATACAGCGTTATAATAATAATAATAATAATAATAATAATAATAATAATAATAATAATAATAATAATAATAATAATAATAATAATAATAATAATAATAATATAATAATATTAATAATAATAATAATAATAATAATAATAATAATAATAATAATAATAATAATAATAATAATAATAATAATAATAATAATAATAATAATAACGCGTTTCTAGTCGAATCGAGTTTCAAAGAGAACTCGCTCGTGCCCATGCCTACGAGTTACGCAGTATGGCATTTTATCAATGTTACATTATATAAAAAATTTTCATATATCAAGTAAAAATTTGTCCTTGCATTTACATAAAGCGATTCAGAACGTGCAATAATAATAATAATAATAATAATAATAATAATAATAATAATAATAATAATAATAATAATAATAATAATAATGGGGTAGTAATAATAGTATGGAAAATTGAAGTTATATTTTTTCACATATTTAAAGTTTCGGACCTAAAAGTAACACGTTAATAACGCGTTACTTTCGAAGTAAAGTAACAGTTACTTTTTGAGGCAAGTAACATGTTACTAACGCGTTACATTTTAAGAGAAAGTAAATTAACTTGTAACGCGTTACATTTTTACAACACCCAACACTGGTTTTACAATAACACTTTTAAAGAGCAATGTTTCCTCTCTTACTTTTTTTTTTTTTTTTTTTTTTTTTTTTTGGGAAAAGCAACATTTTTACTTATGATACTGGAACAAGTCTGAGTTGGAGTTTTCCCGGCTTCCTTTTCCACTTTCTTTAAGAGGATTGTCTTTATAATTGGGGCTGGATCCATAAACATATGCACTCCTAATAACTTGCTTGTTCATCCATTCTGTCAATGAAGATATCGCACCAGTACGTATAAACACTCACACACACATGTTTCTTCCGCAACCGTACTGAAGATTCTCAGAGAACACTTGCTAATGAGTTTTATTACCCTTGTAGAGGAACAAGCATGCCTTTTTTTCCTAAACAAAAGAGTTTAGCCGGTTAGTTGGTTCCACAGCAACTTTTGAGAAGGTTCTGAGAATTTGAAATAAATTAAAAACAATTTCCCTCCCGCTTTCCCCTTCCATATTGGAAAATATCCAAACATCTTTGGCATTTTATTCTTCATCAGTTGATACGCTGTATGTGAACGATATATTAACACATCCCCCCGCATTACAGATATGAATTTCTCCTTCAACTCTCCCAATAATTCAAATGCGCAATAAATAGAGTATTTTCATGTTGAATTTTACTTATTTACGTTCATACATAATATATTTAGTTTATATTACTGCATAAAATTACTGTTGTGATAAATTAAATTTCTGTAACTTCTCTGTAACGGACACCTCTCAGTAACGGACCAAAAATTCATGTCGCATTTCGTGTCCATTATTCAGAGGTTTCACTGTAATATTATTTTTTTTTTCAATAAAATAAATAACCCCAGAACCTTCTTCTCTCCTTCTTTCCCAGGGCATGGCTATGAGAATATTTTGATAAGTAACTTGGTTTGATATGAAAGAAAACATTTTTATTCTTTTTAGTGTACTTTATTTTTCGACATAGCCTTCTTGAAGCTCAACGGATTTTCCCCAACATTGCTCCAGCTCTGCTATATTCCTTCGCGGAAATAAGTTTCTTCGAGGGTTTCAAAATACTAGTTTACTTACTACGATATATTTGACTCGATTTTTCAATTTAGGTTACAACGATATTGTATATCTGTGCGATAAATTACTTCTATTTTCTTGTAGTTATTTTG
Organism: Thermobia domestica; assembly: GCF_964235325.1. Lineage (NCBI taxonomy): Eukaryota > Metazoa > Arthropoda > Insecta > Zygentoma > Lepismatidae > Thermobia > Thermobia domestica. The sequence continues at coordinate 314,335,220 of NC_137456.1, forward strand.
GACAACGGCGCTTAAAAGTGCACAATTGTTTTTGATAAGAAGAAGAAGAAGAAGAAGAAATATAGAATATATGTTGATTTTATATTGATAATCAGGTAATGTGAGTTGTTGAAAAGAAGATAGCTATTTTGCTTCGTTTGTATGGCAATATTTGTCATGCAGGTTTCGAAAATAAAAAGTTAATGATCGTTATAATATAATAGATTGTAGTCCTAGAGAGCTGCAGATTGATGAGTAGGAAGGATATGGAAGCAGCTCAGTCAATTTTTGCTCAGCGACGCGGCTTTTTCTCTGCTTTAGAGTTAGTAAATGCAACACCCCTCTTGTGCATTTTTTTCAAGAGCTCATTATCAAAAATGAAGTAAACTCGCTGAGTTCATATGCGAAGTCGCACACTTCCATTCGTCTGTCGGCTAAAACCAAATCATGGACTTTATGGGCTCCAGGACGTAGTGCACCTTCAACACCTGCTGTGTTACGCTTAAATTTATTTACTCAAAGTCGAATAGTTTCATAGGAAAGACACGAGTCACTCAATGAATTTGCTTCGCTGTTTTCTTTCCAGAAAAGAGAATTGAATCACACAAATTCCAACTTTATCCACTTTTCACTGTTATTCCAAACACATTTCTTAAGCAGCTGTCATACAACGAATTACTGTCATGACTACATAAAACTAATGACGTGAATATATATAACAATTGCGACCAGCAATAATTGCGATTGTGTGAAAAATCGAGAGAATTGTGATCATTTTCTTTTGCAGAGAATTTTTGCAAATTGATATTATAGCGAAGAGGACTGCGATAGCACCAGAGTTGGCGTGGGTCAGTGAAAACTTGACCCACTGACCCACCACCCACCGTGACCCACGACCCACCACCCACCATGACCCACTCTGACCCACGACCCACCATGACCACGACCCACCGTGACCTACCACCCACCATGAACCACTATCATCCACTGTGACCTACTCTGACTCACCAAAATCCATCTTCATCAACTCTGAACACGATCCACGGCCTCTTCTTTACTGACCAAAGAGTTTACACTTGTAATAAAACAAGACTGTGAAATTGTCACTAATCGAAGTTTGAATTTCTAGTCAATCGCTCAAGCACCACTCTGCTACAATAACGGTGGATCTGACCTTTACGATATAAAATGGTAAAGTGTTTGTCAGTGAGGAAATTGAAACAGTTCGAAGTGGGGGGAAATTAGTGTGAGCCTAAAATATACTTGTACTAAGAGAATATTCTTGCAAGTGTTAATTTCTGAACGCATTCCACAAGAAACTTCTATTCGCAGGAAAATACCCCTGTACAATATGGAAAAGGTTGTGGTTTCTCAGTTCACAGTATTTTATTCACAAAAGACTTGAAAAATCAGTTGTTCATAGGGTATAAAGGTGCTCGGGTACCCTATGTGAGAGCATCTCCATAAAGTAAGCTCATAATTGTAATTTGTGTAATCACTAAAACACCACGTTAAATTTAAGTTACAAATATGCATGATTGCAATTATTATGAATATTTATTCAAAGTAGTTTACCTAAAGCAAAGAAGAGAGTTACTAAAAAGTAGATACAAAGTTGAATAACACAAATAAGCCATTACTAATACAAGTATACATTTTCCGTAACTCGTAATTTTCCACCTTAAAACAAATCTGAAATCGGATTTATTTCCTGTTGGTAACATTTTGGCGGTAAATCATCCGCAGTGGAATGATGTCCATCCTTCAGCCAAGAAATAACTAGCTCGTCTATTTTGAGCTTGTCTAGCGGTGGGCCATTAACATTGATGAGCAACAAGTTAGACAATGTTTGAGCACAATCTATTTCTAATATCAGTCATCTGTAAATTCATAAGGGGAAATCCCCGTTCGCACTCTGTCGTTCAAATTGATAATATATCTACCCGATTTCTGCAACTTCTCATCGACAATCTACTTGTTAGACTTAAGTCTGATAACGATTTTTCTCGGTCAGTTTTGAAATACTCAGCAAGAAGTATCATTTCTCTATCACCATACATCTTTTCCATATCGACCATGTCAGTTGGCAATGTCGACCCATGTAGAACAGAAACTTCATCTACCACGCCTTTGATAGGGAATCTTGTGAATAAATGATCAATTAAAGCCTGATAAACTGATTATTTCTTATTTGTTATAAATTTAATTTTTGTAATTACACATGAAGGTTTGATACCATTACCAAGTTCCCTCCCCCGTCTAGAAAGCGAAAGGGAACGAGGTTTCTGGAAAGTATTCAGAGGTGAATGGGAATTTCCCTCCTTCTTCAACTTCAATTACCACACTGCTGTTTGCCATGTGCCAAATTACGATGAATTTCAATTAAATTATCATAGTATAATTATTTCCTTGTTGAATTATCAATACTTTTCAGTGGAAAAAAGGATGAAATTTCAAAGTTCCAAGTCAAAGCAAGTAGACCAACGTAAAGGGGGGGGGGGAAAGGGTAAAATTTTCCATACAATTATGCGTACAATCCAAACTTCAAATTTCCGTGTAATTAAGCTCACAGTACAAATTTTATGCCTATTTTTCTCACAACTTTATTGGTTGATTCCCTGTGCTGTGAGCGCTCCACATAATAAACATAAGCTTCAGCAATTATTATAGCAGAAAGCAATGGATATATGAAGCCAAGCACAGTATTTTTTTGTTTCTGAGATAACATCGATCGTTTTCGATCCTTTTTACAAACCAACTCACTACCAATTTTCCATATATAGAAATTGCCTTCCCCCACACACATAAAGGAGAATTTTAAAAAGTGCTAGGACACATTCTGTTTATTTTCAATAAAGAGTTAATACACTGAATTTCAGCTCCGTAAGTTTAACGGCTTGCGAGATACTCATTTTTTTCCCGCAAAAATTCGGATCCTCACTACCTCCTTAGGATATTATGCATTATAATAAAAGCAATATAACATCCCAATTTGGATTAAGGCCTAACTATATACCAAAAGTAATTTCATTTGACTTTGCAATTTGACCGTGATAATCAGGCACACATAGTTACATTCAATTTTTTATAAATAATTTATATATTACAGTAATTCAAAAATGTATTTTTTCCAGTAGTTAGCTCTAAAAACCCACAGGTCTCGAAAGCCAAGTTGTAGTGTAAGTCATATTGCTATTATTACTATCAAAAATATCAATATCCAAAAGTGCCCGGTTTTCTTTTCACTTTGTTAGATATACTCACCTCAGGTAAGTAGACAGAAACAAGTGGAAAAGAAAGGGAAAGGAAGGTCTTGAAAGTAAAACGGAGACAAATTTACCAGTCTTCAGAAGATACTCTCTACAATGCAGTGAGCAGAGAGGGTCGGTAGATCATACTGAGTCGGTGGGTCGCAGTGGGTCATGGTGGGTGGTGGGTCACAGTGGGTCACGGTGGGTGGTGGGTCACAGTGGGTCACATGCTGTTGACCCACGACCCACTGACCCACTCAGAAAACTTGACCCACCGACCCACTGACCCACTCCAACTCTGGATAGCACAATATTTATTGTATGGTTTGCTTACAAAACCGAATGGCTGAATCTGATTGGTGAACCGTCAATCGGTGACCAATAGAATTGCAATACTTTTAAACCCTTGAATAGAGAATACAATGATCGGCGACCCAATGCCATTTCAGCTCCTGGATTGGCCAGATATATATATATATATATATATATATATATATATATATATATATATATATATATATATATATATATATATATTTATATATATATATAGGGTCAACCTGAAAGATGTGCACAAACTTCGGGAGGTGATTCGTGACATCAAAAGAAGACAAATAGTCTTCTTATATATTATTGAATTCCGCGTCATGTAAGAATGACAGGCGTGTCAACTTGAAATCGAAACTGCAATCGTGAAAATTGGAACGAAACAGAAAGGTGTGCACATACTTCGGGAGGCGATTCTTAACATCAAGAGAAGACAAAAAGTCATCTTGCATGTTGTCAAATTCCGCGTCGTGTACGAGTGACACTGTGCACATCTTTCTGTTCCGCTTCAATTGTCAGGATTCGAGTTTCGATTCTAAGTTGGCACTCCTGTAAGTCGTACATGACACGGAATTCGATAATATGCAAGAGGACTTTTGTCTTCGTTTGATGTTACGAATCACCTCCCGGAGTTTGTGCACATCTTTCAAGGTAAAATGAAACACAAATGTAGTTTGATTTAGCCTACATTACGAGATACTCTCTCAGGTACTGTGAAACTCATAATTCACGACATTGTTGTAATATATTTTGTTAGTGGAAAACTCGAGATATGTAGGCTTCATTTTGTTTCTGATATTGTTACTAGTTTGTATAGTTTTTCCACCTATTATTCTTAACACTAAACTAGAATCAAATCACTACACTACACTAGGATTTTAATCTCATAACACTACACTAGAATCAACAAGAATATAATTATCTCTAGGGATGCGTTCGAGACGAGACGAGATAGAATTTTCGTGACAATTCAAGTCGAGACACAGCTTTTCCAATAGAGAACTATACATTTTTCGAGTCGAGACATCACTTTTACAGCATACTTTCGAGATGAGACAGCCTCAAATCTTGTCTCGTGCTCATCCCTAATTATCTCTTAATATATTAAGTTAGAATTCAAACGATCTGTTCAACGCAAGAGAAACGGGTTCAAACCCGGGTCCAAACAAATACTCTCCCGCACCCACGTAGTCGGCGCGCATGACAACTCTTACCAACTCTATACTCATTGCTGGTAACTGTCATCTCTTACCTCTACAGCTGTGTGAGGTAGGCTGGAAGAAGTCACGTTGAAGGACAGGGCTTCGTTCCAAACTGGATTCGTGGTACATTTCCTAGCAGCCGTCTTCTTCTTTTTAACTCGTTTCCCACCGCTCATTAGGTACACCTTTACAAAAGGATCTGAAAATAACAACTCAATGTAGAATATATCTGAATGATGGAAACTAAATGTTTATAAACAGATAATTTGTTTCACAACAGAAATGTTGATAACAATACTATAATAAATATAAATATTTTTATGTGTAGGCTACATCGTTGAAAACTACTTCTAAATAAATAAATAAATAAATAAATAAATACCACCCCTAGTCCTCCGCTAGCCCCTTTTAGCTGTGTTCCATGTAACAGAAGGGATATTAGATTGATTACTAGCTTAGTTATGCATATTTGTATAGTATAAGGTCATTATATTGCGTGTTTTAAAATAATATACGTATTTTGAAGTCTTCTAGGCTAAGAAAACTGGACATTTAGTGCAGTCAAATTACCGAAAAGTAAGGAACAAATTAGTAACAAGCTGAAAATTGGTAAAGATGTAGGGAATGAAGTTTTAAACAACATGCTAAAACTCCCCTGAAATCCCACCTGACTTTCGTTGCCATATTGGAAAATGACCGTTGGAAGTGTCAAATGAACAATATAAAGTAGTAATATCTTCGTTATGGTTGAACGTAAAGAGATAAATTTAGTGTCGTTTTATAGAATATAGATAACACAATATTTTTTGTTCCGAAACAATTTTTCATAAAACGTATACTTTTAGAAATATTTAGCTCTAAATTCTAAAATTCCGAAAACTACCGTCAAACGGATTTAAAATTTTATTGAACTTAGGAAGTTATTATTAACAAGTTGAATTTGACATAGATATTGGCAAAGATTACTGAAATGACATACTAAAATCCCACAACTTCTTCGTTCGCCATATTGGAAAATTTCAAAATGTCCGAAGTAATTGAAATATAACTTTCAAAATGAAATACAAAGTCTAGGCCGAGCTAAATATTTGAGAAACTGTAAATGCAGTCGATCCGAAGTCAAGTGGGATCAATGTTGGTGGGAGGGGGAAACACTATGACGTGGTTAAGGTTGTCGTTCGCCATCTTGGAATCAATTTGTTTATTTTAAATGGCAACATGGTCGTGTGACATATTAAACAACATCCTCGGTCAAAGAGAAACCCAACTGTAAGGTTGTTTTTTTTTTTTCAAAATCTGTAACGGTTTTGAAGTTGTGAATAGATTTAGGAAATGTTATGTGTGAAATGCTGTGAAATGTACCGTGCGAAATTTCGAATTGAAGGTTAAAGTGAAAAACAAGCTTTGTGACATCTCACATTACGTATTCTTTAATGACCAGGAAAAGACAGAGCCAACATACGTACATGATATAATTACAATCACATGACATGTTAAACATGTCTACCGTTCTGTTGAATGCACATTCTTAACTGTGCGTCCCAGTGCTTGTGCACTCTGCGAAGCATAGTCGGTGATATTTGTTCACAAACTGTAATGATTCTCCTTTTCAGGTGGCCAGTGTCATTAATTTTACACTGGTAGACAATAGCTTTAAAGTGCTTCAAAAGGTAAAAATCCAACTGAGGTCGGGGGACCTTGCTGGCCACTCAACTAGTCTATGCCGACCTATCCAGCAAACCGGGAAACTGTTCATTGAGCCATCGACTACATTACGACCATAATGTGGCGGTGCCCAATCTTGTTGCTAATATTGAGAAAATCTCCCTTCCTCGTTCAACAAAAGTGCCATCACAGTAATTTCAAGCATATCTCCATATTGTGCAACATCTTAGGTCTCATCAACGAAAACAGGTCCAATAAGTTTTCCCTCACATATTCCAGACCACACACTTACCTTATCTGCACCTTGCATCTTTGATGCATCTATCCAATTAAGATTTGTATGAGTCTGTTACCGAACATTTTTCTCAGTACCGAGAAATCCTAGAGTAAAGCTTTTTTGTTTCAAAATCTGCAACGGTTTTGAAGTTGTAAATTGACTTAGTATAGATTGTTATCTTTTAGACTTAAATTTTGTTATGTGCAGAACATTGTATGAACGGAAACTGCCTGTCTCTTTATTTTTTCTTGTAGGTAGGACGGGATGCTAACTCGAGAGAAAAGAATCGAAATTATTGTTTTGCCTGGAGGACGCAGTTCAGCAATAATACCAGGCGTCCTTAATGAGAGACATTCTAATCGCGAGCCGGTGACACACAATGGTGTACTAAAACTAATCCGCAAATTTAGGCAATGGGAAATGTTGATGATTTACCACGATCAGGATGACCACGAAGTGCAACTGTTCCAGACACATCAGCAGCTGTGTTGGGTGTATTGATGAAAAGTCCTACGAAGAATGTGCGACGTCTATCAAGTGAACATAATGTTAGTGTCGAAAGTTATCAAAAAATCTTAAAAAGGGAAAGTGGCACCCTTACAAATTACAGTTGGAACAAAAACTGTCAGAGATTAATCCTGATTGACCAATGGAGTTTTGTAAATAGGCGTTGACCCAGACAGCTCGTGACCCAGTGTTTCTTCATAACATTGTTTTTAGTGATGAGGTAAATTTATATGTAACAGGTGAGGTTAACAACCAAAATGTTCGGTACTGGGCTAATACAAATCCTAATTGGATAGATGCATCAAAGATGCAAAGTGCAGGTAAGGTAATGGTGTGATGTGGAATATGTGACGAAAAACTTACTGGACATGTTTTTCATTGATGGTACCTTAGATCCTGCACAATATGGAGATATGTTTGAAATTTGCTATTTTATCCGAGTATTGTTCATTTGACATTTCCAGCGGACATTTTCCAATATGGCAGCGAAAGTCAGGTGGGATTTCAGGGGACTTTTAGTATGTTGTTTAAAACTTTATTCCCAACATCTCTACTAATTTTCAGCTTGTTACTAACTTGTTCTTTTCTTCATTAAAATTTGAGCTTCATTAATAGTTACGAATTCCACTAATAGTTACGAAATCGGATTAAAATTAACTTATTTATTTCTGAAGGATGTATTTATGGCAGGAATAAGAAGTCAGTTAATATTAGCGACAATAGAAGGATTATGTTGTAATTATCAGGGAAGACAATTTATCGATCAGTTGTATGTATACCTTAGTAAAATGGAAATTTTCTACTCGTCTCTCACTGTTCACTTTAAGAAACAGTTCTGCTATTGTAGAGGACTCGGCTTAATAGCTGCTTCATAGTTAATTCACCCGATGAGGTGAAAGGTTAGAAAGAAAGAAAGAAAAACAGTAATTAAGTAAGTGCCTTTGAATTCTCATAATGTAAGTTATTACTAGTCATGGGTCATACAATAGATTTCATTCACGTCCTCAGTCATATTATGAAGATATGTGTATTTGGATACATGGCAAAGTTTCTCATTTTGAACAACGGGACATTTCATTTTAAAAGAACATTACAGTGAAAAGAATAACTATTCATTTTAAATTAAATCACCTTTCAACTTTTTTTTTCTAAGTTCATTTACCTCTGCTGTCTGTCATTTACTTCTTACGTTTGTACTTTCTCAATTAATAAAATAACAGAAATAACAGATTGCTTCCCCGTGTGCATTTCTATCATCACCTTACCTTGGTTAATCTACAAGCATGCACTTTCTTCATCGAGACGCAAATCAGAGTGAATAACCCAGGACATGAACCCGGAAAGAAGGCCATACAAAATGAATTGAGAGACTATTGGAAGGGACAGTCGACATGGAGCGAGGGACGAGTTAGAATGTAAACCGCGAGCTTCATTTTGAAATTTACAATTTAAAGCCTTGCTCTGTCTTATAGAGCACCTTTGTTTCGGCTAACGCCAGATAGCCATCTACGACGATGTATTGCTTTTTGAGAAGAAGTTTTTAAGTTTAACTAAAGTTGCGGTCTTCGCTAAGTTGGTTTCTCAGTCCGGGTTTCGCCAACTCTTAACCTTGGTTACTTGAACGGCCAGCCAACCAAACAGAGGGATGGACGGACGTCGGCCTGTTGGAGGAAACGTCGAGATGACAACAATCAGACCTGCAAGTAAGTGCGAGTAGATTAACCTATCCTGAAAGTTACTCCCTTTTTGCCCCTTTTCACCCCCTTTTACATCACAGTCTGTTTCTTTTGTACGTGTTGGATTTCATTTAAATGCAACCCAGGATGGATCCCGTACCTCATGTTTTGTTAAGTTCTATATTTACGAAATCCTGGGCGCAACTTGTCGGATCTGACATCCCCAAACATGTCAATTATTACCACATCATCTGAGCTTTCAGACCGACAAGGGGCGACTGCACATGGCGGAGATGTGGTTTTAACTTGTGTTGATGCACACATATCTGCGACTCTCGATTTATTTTGTTTTAGTTTGTTTGCAGCCCACCGTTAGAATTTAATGAAATTCTATTTGTTTTACCACCCTCCCTCCACCCTCTCAATTTGTTGTGTTACCTTGTTTTATGTGCTTTTTAGTTACATTATTTAGAGATATTTAGTGAAAATGGTGAATACTAACATTATGGCACAAGCTCGTCTTACGTCTCTAGATTCTATTGTGCGCCCCACATTTTTTCACGGCAAGTATGGGGAAGACGTTATTTGTTTTTTTGAGTATTTCGAATCTTACTGCGTCATTTATGAGTTCAATGCAGTAAAGAAGCGTCATTTGCTTCCATATTTATTACGGGACGGAGCCTTAGCGTGGTTTCTAGCCTTAACTAGGACAGACGAATTTGTGAATCTGTCGTATGTAGATATAAAGAGACGAATGATCACATTATTTGGTGGTTTTGTAGTTAAGAAGGTGACGGAACACACCATTCGTTCTAGAGATCAAAAAGAAGGAGAACCTATTATGTCATATATTTATGAGAAGCTAGATCTCATACTTAGTTTCGATAAAGCCATGCCTATTCAACAACAAATTAATTTCCTTATTGACGGGTTATTGCCTCAGTATTTTAAACTTACATGCAACAAATCGTTTCCATCCGTTGATGCGCTGAGTTTTTATTACAAGAACAGTCAGCTGAGCTAATAGTGAGTTATAAGACGCTCATTAAAGCCAATTCGAAAGAACGAATCTTGCAGTTTAGTACACCGGAATTTATCGCTAAGATAGCTGATGTTTCATTGCGCGGTAATTCTCATGTTACATTTCCTCTCGAAGAACAACAGGGAAAAAAAGAAATGCTTGCACGTTTGCATTATGATATCTTATCCGCTGAGAAAGAATGCGGTACTCAACAGTCAGTAGATTCTATTCCGTCTCATCAACAGAAATGTAACTCTTTTTCTTCTTTTTGTCCCTCTGAATGTAAGAGTGCTAATAATAATAATAATATGCATGATAGAATGGGCTCTGCGACGAATACTTCTGTTATTCCTAAGAACGAACAAAACAAACGCAAACAGAATCATAGTACGTCTCACGTGAATAATAAAATACACTGTCCGGCCAAAGCATTAGTGTGCAACATGGCACAATTCAAGGGAAGTAATAATTGTAATGTTTTCCATAGCGGAAATAGTTCAGGGAATAGTGAGAGACCTGCTTTTAAGACTCACACGATAACTACGCCTATTGTTAGGGATAGGATTCTGCCTTGCATCAAAATTACTATTGGAAATAAAGAGTAGAAAGCATTGTTGGACTCTGGGAGTCAAATTTCAATTTGCACTAGGGAGCTCCTTCCTCCGAACACTAGACTTGTTAAAAGACGTACTATTATCCGTGGCATCTCGGGTAAAGGACTTGAAACTAACACGTTAGCTGTACTGAAGTTCAAAATTGACGGTTATTCATTTACGCATACTTTTAGAGTTGTAGACAAATTTGCATCTTCTGTTTTGTTGGGGAACGATTGGTTACTCCCTCAACATGTAACTATTAACCAGGATATTCACGTAGTTCATATAGTTAGATTTGGGAAACCTACTGATCACGCGCTACCTGAAAGTCATGCTATAGGCACAGTTTCCGAACAAACAGCGAACCTTATGCAGGCGTATTTCATAACGGCGAAATCTGTTACTTTGCCTCCAAATTCCAGTGTTTCAGTACCTGTTCGTAAAATTAATGATTTAGTGGGACTTAAAAATGTTTTGCAACCCAATGAGAAAATATGTTCTAAAGCCGAAATTTTTGTCAATGAATCCAGAGTGGATCCTGTTAATCCTGTCATTAGAGTAGTCAACCCAACCAACAAAAAGTTGTGTTTAGAGAAAAATCTTCATTTTTGTGAAGCTATTGACATTACGCCGGGTGCACATTATCCAAATGATACAGATAGTGTTCAAAATCATGGTTTAACCAGTAAACAAGACAACAATAACTTTCCTGCTGGTTTTGATGTCAAGCGTGTGGACATTAACCCTCAACTTTCGGACGATCAGAAGCAAATGTTTTATTCTGTTATAGAGGAGTATAAGGATTGTTTTTTTTGGTCAGAGGATGATTTTGGAGTGGCCAAGGGCTACGTACATGAAATCAAAATGCTAGATAACGTCCCAGTTCACACCAATCAGTTTCCTATCCCCTTCCACTTAAGAGAAGAAGTTAAAAAACAGATTGATACTTTGCTTAAACAAAAGGTTATTAGGAGGTGCATCTCGAGTTACAACTCGCCAATTCTTCTCGTGAAAAAGAAGTATGGATCTTATAGATTTTGTTTGGATTGTAGAGCGATCAATTTACACATTGCACCAGACAGTTTTCCTGTACCGTCGATAGAAGACATTCTTTCGCGTCTTAGTAAGTGTCGCTACCTGTGCTGCTCGGACTTGCTCAGTGGTTTTTTTCAAGTGAAAATCGCGGAAGAATACCAACACGTCACTGCCTTTTCAATCCCAGGAGCTGGTTCATTTTGTTTTACAACACTCCCACAAGGCCTTATCACTAGTTCCGCTGGTTTAAACAGATTAGTGAAAATGACTTTGGAAGGATTAGAATCTGAACAAATTTTCGGGTACCTTGATGATTTTTTTTGGGGTGGGAACACTTTTGAGGATATTATCAATCTCACTAAGAAGTTATTTCAACGAATTAGAGAACGTGGTCTTAAACTTGCACCAGAAAAAACGAAATTGGCTTATTTTTCATTAACAGTTTTGGGACACGATATTTCGTACGATGGCTTGCGAATTTCCAAGAAAATAACTGACTCCATTAGTAATTATGAACGTCCGAAGACGAAAAAACATGTGAAAAGTTTTCTAGGATTAGCTAGCTTTGTAAGACGATTCTTACCTTATTTTTCTGAAATTGCGGAACCTTTGAACTCACTTCTAAGAAAGGATGTACCGTTTAAGTGGACACAAAAACAACAAGATGCTTTTGAGAAAGTTAAAGACCTTATCATAAAATCGCCATATTTAATGCATTATAATCCGAAACACCCTGTATACTTGTTCTGTGATGCATCAACTCGCGGTCTGGCTGCCGTGCTCAAACAACCCATATGCTCTCCAGATGACCCAGAGTTAGCACCCATTGCTTATTGTAGCCGTAGCTTAAGTAAAAGCGAGAAGTCTAGACACCCTTATGAACTTGAACTTTTGAGTATTATATATGCCTTTCGATCCTTTCGTTACTTTTTACTAGGACGTCATTTTTTTTAAAACGGATTGTAAGAGTCTTTTGTTTTTGAAGCAGACAAAAATGTAGGTAAATTTGCTAGGTGGCTTAGTTTTATTGAACAGTATAACTTTACTGTGACACACATATCTGGGGTATCTAACATAGAAGCCGATGCACTTTCACGTTTTTCTCGTGCCCCCAGGAACATTTCTGATGAGCAACAAAATGAGGAAGACCCTCGAGTATTTTCTTCCACTGTTACTGAGTGTAACAATATGCTAAGTGACGAACCTTCTCTCAGAGATGAACAAATGAAGGACCCATTTTATAAGGATATTTTTGATTGGTTAGAAAACAAGGAAAAGAAAAATCCCAAAATTGAAAGACAAGCATTTTATTTCACGGTTAAAGAAGGAATTTTGTATAGAAAACAAAAAACATCTAGTGGTATAAAATTTTTTGTTGCTGTACCTGTTTCATTACGCTATAAAGTTTTTGACGCGGCTCATACTTCTGCCATTGAATCAAGTCACGGAGGTTTTTCTAAGACATGATCTTTTAGTGAAATCTGTGTATTTCCCTAATATGAAACAATATATCTATCAGAAATGCAAAGAATGTTTAATTTGCCAGTCCAGCAAAAATAAACCTGGTTCTGCTTATGGTACATTGCAAACGTATCCTCAAGTGCCGCCCTTCTATCGCATTTTCGTAGACATTGGAGGGGTGTACTCCTCGAGTAATATTTTGAGACACAAGTATTTGATTGTCGTTGTCGATGCTGCTACTCGGTATACTATTTGTGGTTCATTAGCAGATATAACAGCATCTTCTGTAAGTAGTTTTCTTTATGAAAATGTAATTTTGAAATACGGTATTTTTAAAGAATTAGTCACAGACAAAGGTCCATGTTTTACAAATAATCTATTCAAGGAGTTGTGTGCTATGATTGGGGCTAAGATTCGATTTGTTAATGTTCAAGCTCATTACGCTAACGGGACTGCTGAGATAGCTATCCGAAACATTGAACAGAGACTGAAATCTGCGTTGTGTAATAAAGATCAAGGAAAATGGGTCGAACTGCTGCCATCTGTTGTGTTAGCCCACAATTTAACTGTCAATTTATCCTCTGGATACAGCCCCTTTGAACTTTTGCATGGATTCAGATGTAGGATGCTACATGAAGCAATTTTGGACACCCCTTGTCAATTTCAGGACAATGCTGAACGTTTACAGCAACTTGGAGAAATACGAGACAAAGCCCATGATAAATGGTTCCAGAGACATAAGACGGCGACAAAATTTTATGACAAACGTCATTCAAAACACAACTTTAAAGTCGGAGACAAGGTATGGATTTTGGACAGCACCATGAAGAAAGGATCCACCAGAGCTTTCAGTGCACGTTATTTTGGTCCAGGAATCATTCAGGATATTGACCACCCAAATTCCTATTTTGTTAAGTTCAAGACTGCACGAGGAAGACTCAAGGTTGATTCGATTGCAGTACAGAGATTGAAGAAGTACTACGAGAAACAGGAGAAGGAAAACGAGGAAGAAGGAGAAGAAGATGATGTTGACTTGGATATACAAGACGTTGTTGAGGATGCTACTGCGAATGCCTGCTGTGCCGACGAACAGGAAGAAAAAAATAAGAGAGAGAAAGAAAAAGAACGCTATGAAATTGTTTTTAATCCTGCGGTAAACATGATAGAAAAAGAAGATATTCCATCTGTGAATCTTCGTGAGGTTGTGATTGCCAACCAATTACACACTTGGGCTGAAACAGGGAAGAATTGTTCCGGCTTGAAACCGGAGTTTGGTGCCAATTCTGCAATCAACAAGAAAATCAGTGGTTTTCGTGGAGATATTGCTATGATTAAAGCTGACGCTGTTGTCAACCCCACGAATGAATTACTCATTCCATTAGGAGGAGCGGATAGAAGTATCCAAGAAACTGCAGGAGAAGAATTTCGTAAAGATTGCGAGAAAATATGCTCTTTGAAACCAGGACAAGTGAAGATTGCTCCAGGCTATAATCTCCCCGCTGATTATGTATTATTGACATGTGGTCCCAGAGATGCGAACAAGAAGACTTTGGAGAATTGTTATAACAATTGTTTTGATTTTGTGTTGAAAAATCAGCTTTCAACTGTGGCTTTTCCTTGCATCGCTGCTGGTGCATTTCATTTCCCTAAGGAACCTGCTGCGAGAATTGCATTGTTGAGTACACGAAAATTTTTAGAGGATCATGTGGACAACGTAAACCGTATTGTATTGTGTATTTTCGACAAGGAGAATTGGGATCTCTATCAGCGTCTTTTACCTGTGTATTTTCCCCTGGAAGAAGGAAAAGGAGCGGAAGCTGTTTCTCTGCAATGAAGTTTTTTTAAAAAAAAAGAGGAAAAAGAAGACGGTTCTCAAAGGAAGATTTGATGAATTAGGAACATCTGTGAAGTTGGTAACGAATTTTGTTTTGACACTGGCCATGTCATTATGGAATTTGTTTTGATTTGTTTGTATTTCTAAGTCTTGCCGGCAATAACAATTACAACGAAAATAAGGAGAAAAAGGAGTACTCATATAGACATCATTGTTTCTTCAGTTACTTAGAACTGTTGGTTAACTTTGTAGAATACGTTCTTTTTCTTGGTCATCTTATCAACAGCTTATAAACTGAATAAATTAGTATCTAGGCGCCAAATCAACATATTATTGATACATTATGTTTTGCAGAAGAAAACTAGGGAGATAGACGCAACTATGAATTGATATGTATATGCTATCTATGTTATGATAGTGATGAAGAAGGAATTCTTACGTTTTTTTGCATTTTTTAAGATGCATTTTATAACCCAAATGTGGATGTAAAGAAGAATGAAGTTTTTTCTTTCCCTGGATTTTTGATTTGATCTTACGATTTGTTATTAATTATTGGGAATATACTCAGTCAATGTATTCTTTTCAAAGGAATATACACTGTTACAACCTCTTGCATGATTTTAGTAATCTTTTTGAATGATCAATTTTTCATCGCCTGCAGTGTATATAATAAACTTGCGTATTCCTTCATGAAGATGACTTGGGATTTATGTAGATGACTTGGGATGAAGATTTGTGCTTATTTGATGTATATTTTTGTATATTTGAAGATTTGACTTGATTCCACATTTTCCTGATTCCATACTTTTACTTTTGTATAAAAAAAGTTTTTCTTTTTTTCTCTTTTAGCGCATATTTAGTTAGGGATTTAGGAATATGTTTGATGATAGTCTGTCATGTTGATTTCTTTTAAGGTTTTAATAGCCAGTGCAGAGGGCTATAACTCTGCCAACATGTCGGACATTGTGGAACTAAATTCTCCACAATTCGTTTTTCTAAAACCTGAAATCAACATTCTTTTGTGTTGTTTTATCTATTCTTTCTATGGGTAGCTAGATTAATTTTTCTTCTACCGCGTAATGATTATTTTGATTATAGGGTTACAATTTTATTGGAATTGGAGTTTTTATTTACTATATATAGATATATACGTATGGATTATGGTTTAGTTATTACTTTTGCATTTTCCCCCCTGATTTTTCGTCGATTTTTTTTCATTCCATTACATTATCCAATTATTGTCCCTACTCCCATATCTTACGTGTTTTGGGCAGTCATTGACTGTATCCTCTAAATTTTGTGATGTTACTATTATATACCTGTCTACCCTACTCCTATAATCTACTTGTACTGAATGAACTTTCCAGTTATGTGATGTGTAAGGACATTGTACCTGTGATTTCCAGATCTACATGTTGTGCTTAGTGATGCTGTGTTTACAACATCGACGTTGCTGTGCTTACGTCATTTGGCATTGACTGTTCTGCTGTCAACTGTGTTAGTGTGTGAACATTTCTGCTGTACTCATCATTTCTTATCATATGATTCTTTTCAGACTATATTTGCTGCTGTGTTTTTATCATGAAGTCTGAATGAAACTACAAAGATGCTACTGTTTTCTTTTATTGAAAAACTAAAAAGTGATTTTTTTTTTGTCTCCGAAATGTTTTCATTCGGGACTTTGATTTCAGGGGGGGGGATGTGAAGATATGTGTATTTGGATACATGGCAAAGTTTCTCATTTTGAACAACGGGACATTTCATTTTAAAAGAACATTACAGTGAAAAGAATAACTATTCATTTTAAATTAAATCACCTTTCAACTTTTTTTTCTAAGTTCATTTACCTCTGCTGTCTGTCATTTACTTCTTACGTTTGTACTTTCTCAATTAATAAAATAACAGAAATAACAGATTGCTTCCCCGTGTGCATTTCTATCATCACCTTACCTTGGTTAATCTACAAGCATGCACTTTCTTCATCGAGACGCAAATCAGAGTGAATAACCCAGGACATGAACCCGGAAAGAAGGCCATACAAAATGAATTGAGAGACTATTGGAAGGGACAGTCGACATGGAGCGAGGGACGAGTTAGAATGTAAACCGCGAGCCTCATTTTGAAATTTACAATTTAAAGCCTTGCTCTGTCTTATAGAGCACCTTTGTTTCGGCTAACGCCAGATAGCCATCTACGACGATGTATTGCTTTTTGAGAAGAAGTTTTTAAGTTTAACTAAAGTTGCGGTCTTCGCTAAGTTGGTTTCTCAGTCCGGGTTTCGCCAACTCTTAACCTTGGTTACTTGAACGGCCAGCCAACCAAACAGAGGGATGGACGGACGTCGGCCTGTTGGAGGAAACGTCGAGATGACAACAATCAGACCTGCAAGTAAGTGCGAGTAGATTAACCTATCCTGAAAGTTACTCCCTTCTTGCCCCTTTTCACCCCCTTTTACATCACAGTCTGTTTCTTTTGTACGTGTTGGATTTCATTTAAATGCAACCCAGGATGGATCCCGTACCTCATGTTTTGTTAAGTTCTATAATTACGAAATCCTGGGCGCAACTTGTCGGATCTGACATCCCCAAACATGTCAATTATCACCACATCATCTGAGCTCTCAGACCGACAAGGGGCGACTGCACAATATCAACATAAAATCAAACGAAATTGTTGATAACCTATCTAAAAAAAAGCAAGAGACACAGAAATTATCGCCAATATCAAACTTCCCCTTTTAAATTTCAAATATTACATTGATCAAATGATTTCTGAGCAATCTGTCATATGGAAAAACAAAAACCGAACAGGTCCTGGAACTTATTATTGGGAAATTTATCCCGTTCGCTCTACCACGTGGAATGACCTGCGTTCTTGGTCTAGATCCAAAATTATTATATATTATAGACTCAGGTTTAATATAGCAATCACACCCTACCTCTTGTACAAAATTCGCAGGATTATGTTGGTGTAATGAACAAGTAGGCACTTTGGATCATCTTCTCTTTCACTGCTCTCTATTATCTAAACATAGGACAATAGTTATGAAAGTTTTACATCAACGCTATGGCTATGGCCCATTCTCAATTAAACAACTTTTGACAATAAACGATTTAGACATTTTGCATTACATCATTACCTTTTTTCAAGATAATGGTCTTGCACTCTGAAACTATAGCATGCTTATCCGGAATCTAATAGTAAATGTTATAATTTAACATATACACATTTTTAACCATCTTTTCTTCCGGTGAAAAAAAAATCGCTTAATTACACTTTACATAAACGTATATTCTTATAAACATAATAGCAGATTTTTTTATTACCAAACTGAACTATTACTCAAATTCAATTTTTCAATTTCACCGGAAAAGGCCTAACACTGGAAAAGGCCTAAGAACACACCTTCCAACTAACAATCATAATTTTACATAGTTTTCTATATTAAGGATATGGGTGAAACAGACTTAAGTCTGCACTCTTTAATTTTAACACCTATTGTTAGGTGAAGTGGAGTAATGTAAGTTTATTTTGGCTTAACCAGGGTACCTCTTTGCTCTAAATTAATTAGTTACATGTGATTAACTTAGTCAACTACTACGTGCTAAATACACTTCTGATAACCACACGTTAATCAAACCTTTAGTATGACGCTAATCATTCGTCAAAACGACTCTGCATAAGGCCCTTAAATACGTAATATATACATTAATATGAGTTTTATATACTAGCATAGAGTAGATGTATCTCAATTTAGGTCAATGATTTGAAGACCTATCGACCCTGTTGAACTAGAAGCTCTTTCACAGCGCTTAGCTATATGTAAATGAGAACAGGCAGATTTTTTTTTTTTTAAAGAAAGATTAGACACGTCCAAAATACACTGATACGTTGTTTCATTTACATACCTAGATTGTCTTTGTCTTGCGGCATGAACAGGTTACGAGCTTTCAGTAACACCACAGTTAGTCTCTCTGCAGACGGCAAGTAGCTCAGAGACACTAACACCTCCTGTCTTTCTTCCGGTGGCTGTGAAAGGAATTACAATCATGTTAGTCACTAACACAGTATAAAGTTTGATACATTTTCAAATTGCAAGCCCTAGCTTAAAAGAAGTAAGACGAAATCTAATTGTGTTTTTATAATATATATTAAAAGTTATAAAACTCCCAAGCGGCTTAGTGTTATGGCGATTTTGTCCCGAAAGATTTTATTTCAAATGTCCCTAACAATTTTGTTCATATTTCACAAATTTCATTAAGAACATCATGATATGAAGAAACTAATTTTTCTCACAGAATTTCGGAAAAGACTTGCATATCAGAAAATCTACTTCACTGACCAATTTTGAGATAAGTTTTTCTTTATATACAGGGTGCACAATATCTTGAAACGCTGTAGTAAGTTTTAACCGTTTTGGGAAGCTATTTTAAAACAGTCTTTCTTCAGAGATGAAAAAAAATTAAACAATCAAGCTGAATTCTTCTTACACAGAGTATTCCACTACATACAATGACTTACTTAACAAATTAAATGCAAATATATATCACATTCCTCAACTGAACGATCGGCTTTGTATTTGTATGCCATGCCCGTCTCTGAGACTTATTAACCACACTCGTCTTCTTAGTCCATATGACGTGTTTATATTCCACACTCAACGAATCGATCAGTTTTGTGTTTTTATGCCACGACCGTCTCTGAGATTCATAAACCTCACTCATCCTCTCACTCAGTGTTGCTAAATGGCTGTAAGTGGCGGATTGGGCATTTCTTATAAAATGCTCTCGGTATTAAAATATCAAATTGGGCGACACACACTACTTTTTGGGCTACTTTTAGTTATTTGCAAGCTATAAATATTAAGAATACGTGATTTTTTATTTTTACATATAAAATCATAAATCATTACTAGTTTTATATAATGTAACAAAGGTCAAGCTTGTCGAATATTCTAGTCACATTGAACAATAGTTTTACTCAGACTAACACGTTTTGCTTTAATTTCTTTTAAAATCGTCAAATCTAACAGTAGTAGATTTTTCTTGCGTGTTTGTGCTTTTGCAGTATTGCTGATCGGAAAAGAGCTTCTACGATTAATTGTTTACTGTATGATCCAAATTAACATAATGAAAGGAAATCTTTAAGTTTTACGTACCACGGTTATGCCGGCTAGACTAAAGGAGACGGCGACAATAAGAAATAAATGAACTGGTGAAATGAAAAAAGTGGAAGGAAACGCTATAACTCCGAGAAAACCCACGCACACGGTGTTTGTCCACCACAAAGTTCACTTGGCGCGAGCTGGGATCGACCCAAGGACCCTATATACCAGAGGTGAACGCTCTACCACTGATATTAACATAATGATTTAGGTTAGGATTTAGATTTCTGGGCTTTCAGCATCTAAGGCCATTTAGGCCGTCACGTTTGAAGGATGACGTACCTCGGTGAGCACACTACCCAGGGAAAGGGAAGGAAGAAAGGATTGGGGAACGAAGGAAGCGGCCTGGGATCTATAAGTTAGGTACCACCCCGGCATTTGCCTGGTATGAATGAGGAAAACCCAGGAAAACCTCATTCAGGGTGTAGTGATGAGCGCAAGAGTCTTGGTCTTGCAGTTTTTGCAAGAGTCTTGCATGCAAGACCAAGACCAAGACCAGGTATCCCGATGCAAGACCAAGACCAAGACCAAGACCAGATATCCCGATGCAAGACCAAGACCAAGACCAAGGGGTGCAAGACCAAGACCAAGACCAAGACTCTTGCGCAAGAGTCTTGCACAAGTACCGGCACTACTTGAATTTTTTATATAATGTAAAAAAGAAGGAGATGGATGTTTTGGCTTCAGTAAAAATGCTGCTGGAGTGAATGTGTTCCCAGTAGTTTATGCAATCCGTGTGAGTCGATCAGTATGTCGTTTTCTGAATCGGTTGTTTGCGTTTTCTGTAGATATTACTCGTTTTCAAGCCATAACGGTGTCATTTCGCACCATGTGAGCTTTTTTGGTGGACAAACACCGTGTGCGTGGATTTTCTAGGTATTTTTTCGTTTTCTCCTACTTTCTTCGTTCTACCATTTCAGTCATTTCTCATCATCACTGTCTCCCTTGTTTAACGCCTGTGTTTAACGCCTTGGTGCACAATCGTGGGACGTTAAACTAGATACTTCATTTCATTTCAAAGCATATTAGTGGTGTTCTTTTTCCAAAACTAAAGAGATATGTATTATTGAACATAGGTAATACCGTACACCATAGATCGACTACATGGGTATGGCCTTGGCTCCGAGACTCAAGCATCTGTTGGAAATTTTCAATGTGTGCTCTTAAAACTAATATCGAAATAACATTTTCATGACATTGACAGAAACTTAGTGCATGTGACCGCAAGTTTTTGATTTTATGGGCGGATGCTTATACGTTGAATAATTGTTTATTAATATAACTTTTAGCCTCCTTCGGTATACGGCATATTGAGGATTGAGAGATATAACATTATACTTCAACAATAAATCTATATTAGAGCTCTTCCGTGGCTAAGCGGTTAGCGTACGCGCCTTTGGCTTGGGAGACCCGGGTTCGATTCCCGGCGGGAACTCATGTGGTTCGGATTCCACGTTACTCAGTAGGTCCACGTCTCATATAGCCTCGCTGCTGACCGGGACGTTAAACCCAACCTCAGCTCAATAAATCTATATTATACAATTGAAAGTGACTATGTTTGTGACTCCTAATCTCTTGAATCAACCAACCGATCTCGATCAAATTTTGAACATACATGAGGTTTGGGCCTGGGGGTGTTTTCGGTATTTCACTTTGACGGTAAAACTTAGGGGAGGGGAAAGGGGGAGTTATAAAATAATAAATAAAACTTAATAACTCTTGAACCAATCGACCAATCTCGATCAAATTCTCAACATAGATGAGGTTCAAGCCTGGAAGTTATCTGTCAGTTCACTTCGACGGAGCAATGTAGGGGAGGAGGGAGAGATGTACAAAAGTCAATATAAATAAAAATAACAATGACTAAGTTTGTGACTTAATAACTCTTAAACCGATCTCAATCAAACTTTTAACATGTATGAGGTTCGATACTGGAAAGTTTTTTTTTTCTTTTTTAGAATTTGCTTCACGTTGATGGTAGAACCTAGGGGAGGAGGAAGGGAGGAATATTTATATAAAATAAATAAAACTTAATAACTTTTGAAACACCCAACCGATTTGATCAAATTTTCAATATAGATGAAGTTCAGGGCTGGTGCAATTTTTATCAGTTTACTTTGATGCAACGTAGGGGAGGTGGAGGAGGGATATATATATATATATATATATATATATATATATATATATATATATATATATATATATATATATATATAATATGTAAAAAATAAAACTATAAGAAAATATAAGTGCTGTCTTTGTGACTTCATCACTCTTGAACCAGCCAATCGATCTCAATCAAATTTTCAACATAGATGAGGTTCTGACTTGTTTTTTTTTTTTTTAAATCAAATCACTTTGACGGTAGAACTTAGGGTAGGAGGTGGGGATGGAAAATGTACAAAAATAAATAAAATTTAATAACTCTTGAACCTCCGACCGAACTCGGTCTCATTTTCAACATAGATGAGGATCGGGCCTGAGGTGGTTTCTGTCTTATCACTTTGACGGTGCAGTTTAGGGGAGGAGAATGAAAGATATTTAAAAAATGATCGAAAATGACCGATTTTAAAATGAAGTCTATAGTTTTAGAGGTCGCTGAGATAAGCAGTGACACTTCCGATGCTATTTAAATCCAAGTTCAGCCCCGTAGCTTGGCGGAGGGAAGAGAAGATATATACAAACGATCGAAAATGACAAATATTATTGTCGAAGCCATAGTTTTCCAGTTCGCTGAGTTGAATACTGATACTTCCGATACAGGTTCCGACCAAATTCAGCCTCGATACATAATACGTTCAAAAATGACCAAATATTGGTGTCGAATCCATAATTTTTGGAGTCGCTAAGGTGAACAGTGATACTTCCGATCCCGTTTAAATGCAAATCCAGCATCGCAACTTGGGGGAGGAACAAGATATATATATAAAATTATCAAAAAATACCATTATCAATGTCGAACTCATGGTTTCCGAGGTCACTGAGATGAACAATGATACTTCCGATGCCGTACCTCGCAACATGGGGGTGAATGAGATATATGTTTATTAAGTATGACCGATATTAGTGCCGAATTCTTAGTTTTGGGGGTCTCTGAGACGAACAGTGACACTTAAATTCAGCCCCGCAACTTCGGGAGGAGGAAGGAAATATAAAAATAATCGAAAATGACCGATATCACAGAGCGCTTTACTAATAGTAAAAAGTGACTGACTAACGAAATGTATTATTATTTTTTTAAAGTTTAACCCAACGAAGTGGGTAATTAATGCTAGTAATCCATATTCCCAAGTGCGACTTCAAATAACTTGGAGTTTGATGCCGTTATTTTGTATTTCCAATACAGGTCAAAATATTTATATAGATTGAATTTACACAAAAGACATAGACAGTTGAATCGATTTCAGTTTTCACTCAAACTATTCTAAAATATTAAGAGGTTTGATTATAATAATTATTATTTTAATTTTCTCTTTCTCTTTTTTTTAGTCAATATTGCTAAATATATCATCATCTTCATAATAGCTATTCTGCCTTATTGGCAGGTTACTTGCAGCAACTGAGACGCTTCGACGTTCGGTGGTCCTCATCTGGTCTCTTCGTCTTGACGTAGCAATTTTCTGTTTTTATACCTTCCTTCAACTAGTCTCTTTGGCTCCCTTCCTCTCTTTCCTTCCACAATACCCTCCAGCACGTCCCTCATAATACAGTTCCTCCTCAGCCAATATCCTAACCAGTTCATATTCCTCCTCTTAACAATACCTAAAGTTCTTCTTTTTTTTCCTACTGCTAATTTTTTTTAACACCTTCTCATTCGTTTTCCGTTCAACATAGCTAATTCTCTCCTTTTTTGTCCATGCTCATGTATCGAAAGCCTGCAATTTTTTCATCACTTTTGCGTAATGTCAATGTTTCTGCCCATAGAGTACATATTGGAATCTGTAAAACAAAACCTCAATATTTCATTGGAAGTTTGATTAATACAAGGATTAGCTAATCGTGGTTGAAAAGAAAAATCTGACGCCTTTAGAGTGTAAAAATAATTTTGCAATTCATGCTATATCAATAAACTGTGCCGTCTTGATTTTCTTTCATGCGTCTCAGGGGTAGCATCCCCAGTTTGGGAACCAGTGGAGTGTTGGATCTGTTAAAAAAATATAAACAGATTACAAAACGTTGTGATTTAGGCATATCTTACAAGTAGTGAAGCGTGGGCACCCATTAAAAAAGGAAATATAATCACCTATATTGTACACTATCATGATATTTACACAAAGTTAAATTATATTACATTTAGAAACACGTATTATATTTCCGTCACTATTGGCGCATTGTAGAGTTTATTATCCCTTATATCCATAGTAAAATTTACCTAGGAAAAGCTTGAGATTTCTTAAATGCAAGACTTGCAAGACTCTTGCATGCAAGACCAAGACCAAGACCAAGACTGGGTGTGCAAGAATAAGACCAAGACCAAGACTAAGGGTTCCAGTGCAAGACCAAGACCAAGACCACCCCGGTCTTGGTCTTGCATTTGCTCATCACTATCAGGGTGGCTGGCCTGAAAAAGAGTTTTACACTTTTTCGACCGAGTGCCCCCACCGGGAATCGAACCTGGGACCTCTCGCACCGAAGGCGAGAGCGTTAGTTCTTACGCTACACGGGGCCACTGATATTAACATAATGAGTAGGCGCAGTAAGTATAATAAGAACTTCCAAATTCATGGCTCACAGATAAACAATTTAGTAAATAAATTGAAGTATTGAGGAATATCAGTGGAAAAGTGTACTGTAAATTTTATAAGGTGTATTTCAGAGTCCACAAAACTGAGTTAAACAAATATAAAGATAACCAAGTAAGTTCTGTCACTTTTGTGGAGGTCTGTGTTCAAGTGGCCCTCGGGGCCGCGGTGGCTCAGTGGTAGAGCGTTCACCTCTGGTGCTTGGGGTCTCGGGTTCGATCCCCGCCCCCGCCAAGTGAACTTTGTGGTGGACAAACACCGTGTGCGTGGGTTTTCTCGGGGTTCTCCCGTTTCCTCCCACTTTCTTCATTCCACCATTTCATTCATTACTCATCTTCACCGTCTCCTTTAGCCTAACCGGCATAACAGTGGGACGTAAAACTCGAAGATTTCATTTCATTTCAAGTGGCCCTCACACCGTGAGTTGAATGCGAATGGAGATAAGGTGAAAGTAAGTTGTCGGCGTGGGTATGTCCAACATACTACCTGGCTGTGGCAGTTCAGTTACACCGTGAACTTTCGTAAGGACAGAGTGACATGAGACCTTCACAGAGCGTCATACGGGCGTGTACTGTACGAGTTCAAACTGGGGTCAAACGCCGCTGCAGCGGGACGGAAGGTATACCAGGCCTTTGGTGTCGGTTTCGTGACTACGCGGATAGTGCAGCGGTGGTTTAACAACTTTAACGGCCGTGACGAAACACTCGAAGGCGTACCACCAAGGGCTCCGATCCTGAAGGGGCCTCCCCCCAAAGGTCATGTGATACCCCAAGTGTATTTATGAATATACAATATTTGGCATAATTTTAATGCAATTTGTCTTAACATCCTCATATCTATATCTATATCTATATCTGTATATATATATATATATATATATATATATATATATATATATATATATATATATATACCTTCTGCATCTGAGTGGCCCCTGCCCCAAATTTACAGAGAAATCGGCGCCCTTGCGTACAACCTGCCAGAAGACCAACATATGTACAAAGTGAAGATCTTCAGGCAGTAATTGAAGCGAACAGTGACCAGACATATGAGAAACTGGGACTACAATTCAGTGTGAGTGGAGAAAGCATTCTTCAGCACCTCCATCAACGTGGGAAGCACTACAAATTGGGTCGATTGGTCCCACATGATTTGACTACGTGCCAGAAGGCAACGCGAGCAGACACCTGTATTTCTTTGCTATCTATTCTGAGGAAGGAGCCATTTCTGGACAGAGTGTTGACATGTAATGAGAAGTGGGTCCTCTTACGAATCTCCACGGCATCGTCATCATTGGTTAGCATTCCACGAACCGTTTCTAAAACAGCCGAAACCAGCACTGGACCAGAAGGAGTCCTCCTGTGTGTTTGGTGCACTGTTCGAGTCATCGTGCATCAAGAACTGGTACCAGCTGGTCAGAGCATCAATGCAACTGTGTACTGCCAGCAATTGAACCATTTTCAAGAAAAACTCGAAACTCTGGAGCCAGCAGTTCTGAATCGGAAAGGGGTCCTCCTGTTACAGGACAACGCTAAGAACCACGTGGTTAGGATGACCCGGAACACCATTCCACGCCTTGGATGGGAAATGCTATCGCCATACTCTCCGGACATTACACCGTCTGATTATCACCTGTTCCATTCCTTGGACAATCACCTTAGAGGACGCCAGTTCAAATCTTTAGTAGAGATACAAAATGCACTTGATACCTCTTCGCTTCACAGACCACCAAATTCTACTCCATGGGCTTCCAGAACGTTGGCAGAAGGTCGTCGATGCTGATGGGGACTATTTTTTTTAATCTTCCAGATACGTCTTAGGTGACATATCGATGTTCGAAAGTGGTGCGTGAAAAAGCGAAAAACTTTCTTAGTTACCTTTATATATATTATCATGGAAATCAGAAAGGTCGTCCCTGTTACACTATCAAAGTCTGCTCAGTTCACTGCATATTGTCGTTCTACTGCTTCTCACGTAATACGGAATTCGCCCTAACACACCACCACCAACAGCAGGAGCTGCGGTCACCGTCTGACCATTGGCGACCCAGATATCTGACGTATTTTCAACTGCAAGTGTTTTCTCTAACTCGACAAGGACATATATATATATATATATATATATATATATATATATATATATATATATATATATATATATATATATATATATATATATATATATATATATATATATATATACCCCCTACATACTAGACCAACAAACTGTATGAGGTGATTTCTCACATCAAAATGAGAGAAAACGTTTATATGGACCTATGGCCAAAAGTGCATATTTTCAGAGCTAGGGCTGTCCAAAATCGCGAAAAAGCTAAATTTCAGACCCTATTTCGAATTCTAGAAACTGTGGATGGTGGTCCTTATCAGCGTAAAGGAAGCCACGCTTACAAAATCCCGAAATGTTTATTTAATCAATTTTCAATAGGTGTACAGGGTATTTCCTACAGGGTGTTATTCTCAGATATGCTTTCAATAGAGTTTTCAGATATGCCCTGATTTCAAGGAAGGTCTAAAGTAGGCAAGACGTAAACCTTGACAACAATGAATATGCAATGCTTCGGAGGGAAGTTGGAAGTGTTAGGAACCGGCAACTCTATGTGTTTTTGTGTACAAAATAACGTGTAATGTGATGTATTTCGTCACGGTATATTTCACGTTTTCTTCACTTCTAAGCGTGAAAGAAAGTACCGCAGCATGTGTTTTCCCGAGTACAAGAGACTGCAGCTGACGATCCTTAACACACTCCAACATCGCGCCAAAGGATTCCGTGTTCACTGCTATCAAGACTTATCGTTTGCCTACTTTAAATCAGTCACAAAGTCAGAGCATATCTCAAAATTCGGTTGGTCGCATGTCTTTGAATTTCATCCTGCAGGGAATATTCTGTACACCTATTGAACATTAATGAAATGTGCATTTTTGGACTGCGTATGCAAAACTTCCTTTACGCTAATAGGGACTACCATCCACAGTTTCTCGAATTCGGAATAGGGCCTCTTGAAATTTGACTTTTTCATGATTTTGGGCAGCCCAAGCTCTGTAACTATGCACTTTTCGCTACAGGTCCATAAGAACTTTTTCTCTTATTTTAATGTGAGGAGTCACCTCTTACAGTTTGTCGGTCTAGTTCATTAGCACCCTGTATATATATATACCAGGTAACCAAGAAAGTTCTTGCGGTTTTAGTACAAAAAAGAAAAGTTCCAAAAAATGCGTTTACCTTATGTTTATTCCGCAAAAAATATCCACCATCCGCTTCTACAACCTTCTCATATCGTTTTACAAGCCTGTAGATTCCATTTTTGGAGAAATCTTTGTGTTGGGACTCAAAAACCTGCGCCACCGCGTTTTCAACCTCTTCTCGAGTTTTGAATCGTCGATTGCGCATATGGTTCTCCATGGTAGTCTGATGGAGCAGTCACCTCCAGGGTCATCTTTGCTGTATGAGGTCTAGCGTTGTCGTGGTGGACAAGAACACCCTTCCTATTCACTAGTGCAGTTTTTTTTCTGCAAGCTGTTCGGCTACTGTTTGCAATTTGGCTGAGTACACCTCTTTGGTTAGGGTTTTACCACTTCCCAAGAACTCATAATACAGAATTCCAGCAGTAGTCCACCATACATGCAGCATTACCTTCTGCTGATGAAGAGCAGGTTTTGCACTTAAAGGCATGGAGTCATTTGACGATAGCCAATGGAACTAGCGTTTCTTTTTTATTATTATCGGCACGGAAGATCAAATGTTCAGTAGTTCGAGACGGTCCTCAGCAGTCAGCACGTGAGGGACCCACTTACTCAGTTTCCACGATTTTCCAAGCTCATGCAAGTGCACACCACTGGTTCCATCGCTTACCCCAAATCGTTGAGCGAGTTCTTGACACATTTGACTTGAATCCTCTTCAATTACTGCCTTGAGTTGGTCCAAATCGAGAGATTCTGGTTTGCCCGATCGAGGTTTGCCTTCAAGTGTCTCATCGCCGGTCGAAAAGGTCTGAAACCACTTTTGAGCTGTCCATTCACTAATTGAACCTTCTCCAAACGCTACACATATTTTTCTGGCTGTTTCCGCACCCTTTGTGTCCAACTTGAACTCATACAGTAAACAAGCCCTGATTACTGCGTTCGACACAGATTTGGTTCACTGTGAATACTTGATCTCGAACTGTCGAATGCGTCCTGTTATTTACGTTAGTCGACGTGCCAAGAACTCAGCTTTCAGAAACTGTCACATACAGGTACCCCTGGCGGCAGAAATGATTACTATCCCACAAAAATAGCGGCAGGTGTAAAAACCGCACGAACTATCTTCGTTGCATGGTATATTTGGGCTACACATAGTTCAAATCTCCTACTTTTGGAGTACATCCTTACTACTTTTTAATCTTCAATTCTGGCAACACTGCTCTCAATCCGTATAATGTATTTATATACTACGCTCGTCAACAGAACAATCGGGTTTGTGTTTATATGTCATGCCCATCTCTGAAACTTAGACTATAAACCACGCCCGTCCTCAGTCCATATATTGTGTTTATATACCACATTCTTGAACAAAACTATCAGCTTTGTGTTTATACGCCACGCCTGTCTCTGAAGATTTAAATCAACAAAAATTGCTGAAATTTCGTAGCAAGCAAATATTGACAGACGGAAATCATTTGACATACTTCGCAATACCACCAGACTAACAATGTTGCCAGCACAACAAAGCTGTTAATTTCAAATGGCACCACGTCAAATTTCTACACATTTCAAACTGACTTGTTAAAACGAGAACTTACAATATAACATTTATCATTTAATGTTTACAAACTAAAAACCGTGCAGTGTCATAAACATCTGAACTTGAGAGACCCTACAAGAATAATAACACAACTGATGCGGATATAGCAGGGGATATCTTACAAGGAGAAGGCAGACTTTGATAAGTGAACTTCGGGGCCATTTTTTGCGAGCTGGTAGTGCACATTTTAAAAGTTAATATTACAAACTGGGAGGGCGCAATGGCCAAAAATAACCGAGAAAACCCTTCTTAAAGTTTTCTGCTCGCCACATATATCGTAAGACGCGCAAGCTTATCAAGTGACGGCGTGGAAGAGTGAGAAGAACGTGAGACTCAAGTGCAAAGGTTTCTGGGTTCGATTCCCGGTCGAGTCGACCTTTTATTTTGCTTCAATCAATAAAGTAGGCATTTGTAAACTATAAGTAAAATATTAATTCACTACATATTTATAATGTATTATAACAATAGAAATTTTAAATCACTTGTAAAATCTTTCAATGTTCCATGTTAACTAGCAAGAAAATGTAATCTATTCCGTGATATCACGACAGTCGTTATACTATTTTTACGACAGTCGTTGTGTAATAAATGTTCTTGACGCTTCTAGTCTACATCTGTCAGTGTGCGAAGAAGCTAAGTAGCGTATTTTATATAATTTTACAAGAGGGCTATTTAAAATGCCCTGTTTAACGTTATACTCTACTACTCATTTCAAGATACTCCATTTTCAGAAAGTTTATATCTCTTTAATATAAAGAATTCAGGTATGAAATTTTATGGTTGATAGAGTAGGTCAAATAAAGATAGATCGTACTCATTACTCAGAATTGCGTTTTCGAGTTAAGCCACTTTCCCCTTCACCGACTATATCACCAATGAAAATGGCAATGAAAATATAAACCAGAAACCGCATGAAACAAAACGTTTATAGCGTTAGCTCGTTGACGGTAAAGCTAAATAGAAGTTTTGAACCATTGAACCGGCCATTTTGTCAAAGAATAACATAATTAGTGATGTTTTACTGTTGTCAACATGAGCAAGTTCACCGATAGAACCATATTTATATCTCGGTAGTGATAGATACACACCATGAGTCAAATTTATAAATGTCACTATGATTTTTTGTCGCGTTTCCTTAAATACCGGGATGCCTAATCTAATTTGCGACATGTGGCAATCCTACGCAGAACCAATTCAGTTGAAAACATAAAAAGGAAGTAGTTTTGGCGGGGGGAGAAGGGGGAATAACATCCTTGGGGGCACTGGCATTTTGGGCGCATAAAATTGGGGGAGAGGGATATCGACGGAAGAGATTTAAATGGTATAACATAGCCCAACCTGTTTATTATCTTTGACTCCATTTGTTACCTTTCTGCTTACCTTCACGGACCCTCCAAGGTATATCAAGAACTCTGTTATAATCGTTTCACAGCCTGAATATTATATTCCAAATAAATATAATAATTATTATTTATATTTTATTCTGTCGTTAGTAAATAAATTAAATTAGAATAAAATATTGCATATTTTGTACTTCAAAATATTGGGGGAACGCGTCCCCCTCGTCCCCCCGCCAGAGACGCCCACTGTTACTTTGTCAACATGACATCCTGAAAAAAATGCTGCCTTTTCACAGGTCACATTTCATCTGGCTATCCCAGAATTGTCCAGTAGGCGAATGTAGCTTGCAAGATTTTCGCGATTTGATTTAAATTAATATTACTTAAAAAAAAAAATAATAATGTTTCGTTTTATTTATGATTTTTTCTGTGAATATTATTCAAACTATTCAAAACAGACCCCTACCATAAGTTTTACATGTTTTATAGTTCTTTACATATTTTTGACATGTGAACCGAAAATACAATATTTTGAATAGTGTTTAAGATGGCTTCACAACGAACAGTAAATAAAAGATTTCAATGTATTGCCCACCCTCATTTGTCACGTTGAATACATCAAATACACTTCTTGTGTCTTACTTTTGTAATTAGTACATCTAACTTTGGTCTTTTAACTAAGCCCCCCCCCTTCACCTGATTAGTGAAAGAAAATATGGCCTTCGGGTTTATTATAATTGGACACCACTGGACTACCTTATTTAGGGCAATTTGGTAGGGGTCTGTTTCCGGTGGTCAGCTACCCTCGACATAAATCTAAAGCCACATTGCCACGTTAAATGAACCTTGTAGCTGTCATTAAAAAAAAAAAATCAACCCGATCTTTCTATTTACTCTTTACATGTTACAACTTCTTGAAAGCAAGAAAGGTTTCTCCACCCATGTAGCACGGCACTCTAGTGGACAAACAGTGAACCTCCTCATTAAAAACGTGTATTTTGGCTCACTTCCCCTCCCTGTCCAAAAGAATCCGTTGTTTCGGAAGCGGCGAAACTGTTTTTTCTTTTATGTCAGCGGGAGGGCGATAGCAGGTAGCAAGCAAGACGTCCCAGAAAGTTGCGCATCGTTCAACTCCTTGCAAAGTGAAAAAAAAAAAAAATGTTTTACAACCCTTTCAAGACTATGTGTACATGGTGAAATATGGTAGGGTTTCAAGATTTTTTTTAATGACAGCTACAAGTTCTTCTAACGTGGCAATGTGGCTTAAGTTTCACTGTATGAAATTCAGCCTGACACATAACATTATTTTCGTAATAGTAGTGTCCATTATTTGTAAAGAGAGTGATATATATTCATAATTGGGCATAAATTGTGGATGAATATCGTTCTTAAAATGAGGAAATATTTCCTGTGAGAATGATATGACTACAAAGCAGGAAGGTGAATAGGTCACTTGGACAATGGCATAAGAGGATTGGAGTGGAAGGGATGAAAGCGTGTCTGGGCTCCTCTTCTAGCTGAACACTGTTTCTATAGCAACAAGGAATCTCTACCTCCACCTGTTGCCCTGTCAAGCTGATCGATAATTTGGGCCTTGTTCCCGTTATACAACTCCTCGCACACTCATATACTAAATGGACTGTTTATAGAGGATACGCCAATCCATTAGGAAATACTAATAGACATTGAACACAACGGTAACAGGATGTCATAAACAGAAATGTACTACAATGTATGTTAAATCTGTAAAAGCATATTTGGTAGATTCAAATAATGTACTGTACTTGAAATATATGTAGCGTATATGCATTTAAAAATGAGTAAATTTGCATTATAAGGAGGCTTATCGTGTTAGTTATGCAAAACCCATTACATTGTATTGTCTATTCAAAATTCCAAGAACACAAAATGCTTTGCCTTCCTGGTAGCAAGGCAATGCACTAAGTCCATTATTATTTACGAAAAAAAAAAAAAATAGCCGTAAATTTTCCTGTTACGGAAATTGAAAACTAACTACCTAACTCTGGGGTTACGGAACCTGGAAATTCATAACCACATAAAGAAAAGAACGTCATTGGATTGTATTTTTTGTGAAACGAGCTGCGTCATTGTTAAGAATATTGCGTCACTCCTAGTACTATGTTTGTCATTGTCAGGTGTATCACTAAGAACTATGTGTATATTTTACATATACAGTGCATAAATTGATAAATAATGTATTTTTTTTTTTTTACATAATGTCAACTGCATCAGACTGGGATATACTTTTCAATTACCACATGAAAAAGTTTTTTTTTTTTTTGATTCTCTCAAAAACTACATATCAGAATTTAATTTCAGGTACACCATTTTGTTCAGCTCGATGTGATACATTGATTGACTTATGTCACATTCAGTGCACGAGGGAATAAAATTTAATTTTGGTAATTTTAGGCCTATTTCCTCTTTAAGATCTCTGTCAAAAGCTGTTTTTAGTGCTTAAAAATCTTCATGTACAGACATTATATATAAAAAGAAAAAGCTCTTACAATGTAGTCCTAAAAAGAAAAAGAAGTGTTAACTTCATGTACTTTAAACATATCATAGAAACTTTGTCTTTCTTCTTCTCACAACTTTAGTAAGTTGGATTTGATTCCTTTGTGCTCTGGCCGCCCCATGTGGGTCTAGGTCAAAACCCCCACAGCCAAAACCCCCACACTCAAGAAATGTCAAAACGCCCACACGATCGGTCATAACTCCCACACAAATGGACAAATCTCCCAAACGCACGAACGGTCAAAACCCCCACAGCCAAAACTACCACACTCAAGAAATGTCAAAATGCCCACACAATCGGTCGTAACTCCCACACAAATGGACAAAACAGCCACACATAGCAACGGTCATAATCCCCACATAAATGGACAAAACTCCCACACAAATGGTCAAAACTCCCACATGCAGAAATTGTCACAACTGCCACACAAATGGACAAAACCCCCACACAATCGGACAAATCCCCCACACTCTGAAATGATCGTGATTGCACGTCTTTGTTGCGGCTCTTTATGACGCCCACTTTAGTATTTCTGTCATTAGAAAACAGTGCAAGAAGAATAGTTGCAACATCAGTTTAAGTGGAATAAAAAATGTTATTAAAAGTACAAGGGCAAGACATGCAACCAGGATCATTTCAGAGTGTGGGAGATTTGTTCGATTGTGTAGGGTTTTTGTCCATTTGTGTGGCCGTTGTGACAATTTCTGCATGTGGGAGTTTTGTCCATTTATGTGGGGTTTTTGTCCATTTATGTGGGGATTGTGACCGTTGCTATGTGTGGGAGTTTTGTCCATTTGTGTGGAAGTTATGACTGTTGGAGGTTATGACCGATTACCAGTGTGGGGGTTTTGGCTGTGGGAGTTATGACCGTTCGTACATTTGGGAGATTTGTCCGCTTGTGTGGGGGTTATGACCGATTGTGTGGGCGTTTTGACATTTCTTGAGTGTGGGAGTTTTTGCTGTGGGCGTTATGACAGTTCGTGTATTTGGGAGATTTGTCCATTTGTGTGGGGGTTATGACCGTTTGTGTGGGCCTTTTTGACATTTCTTGAGTGTGGGGGTTTTGACCTGTTCTCTGTCTCGTTTTTCGATAATGCAATAGGCGTACTTGAACAAAAAAAATAAAGTTTAAATATGTAAATCAATGGTGGATCTAGAAGGTAAAAATTGGGGAGGCCAGTCAAAACCGAGACTATAATAGGTATATCTTGAGTTTACGCAAATCTTTTTAATTTGAAATCCGTTTCCACACTTCGTTCACAGGGACAAGGAATATCTAATGTTTCAAAAATCTTCCAACAAAGAATAAAAGGCAACGCTTATTATAAACTGAAAAAAAAAAAAAAAAAAAAAAAAAACTAGACGGCATAGCGTTCTCGGCCCCGGGCTAGATCTGTCAACATCACAACACAGCAGATACACTTACAAGAGCAGCAACTACAACGGTTCTTGTAAAATCATATTATACAGGGTGACCCAAAAGTAGGTATACAGTACCATACTGATCAGCTTATTGCAATTTATATAATTTCTTATTGTTATCCACCAGGTATACTGAGTTTCTTTATTTGTTCTTAACGTCTTTTGACTTATACTTTAATCTCGGAACAGTCGAAGTAAATAAACCCATTAACTGGAATGTTATACATGATCAATGCAGGGGTATATACCTACTTTTTAACCACCCTGTAGACTGCATCATAAAGTACCCACTTTTCGCTTAATTTCATTACTCTAGGAGTTTTTTAATGTCAGTAATGTAATTTCTTAGTCAAACACCTTAATCTATCTACTTATTTTATTTTACTTTTATTATCTTTTCAGATTCTCTGATCAGGAAAGCACAAGAGGAAATATTCTTGGTTCATGAAGCTTACAAGTTCAATCAGAAGAAAAGATGGTTTAAGTCTAGGTGACCAACCGTCCCGTAAAAACGGGATTGTCCCGTTTTCTCACCATTCCCGGTGTCCCGAAAACTTCTCCTGGCACGCCAAAATGTCCCGTATTTACGTACATTGGGTACAAAAAAACCTTTCGAATCGCTAAAATTTCCTAACCTATATTATTATTTTCTACGCTATGTGATTATATTGGAAAGTGTCTAATTATTGAGCAACATCATTACGACGTTTGCAATATTTGATGTGGTGGCTGCACTGTTTTCCCTCCTAGGCCTCCCCACTCCGTAGACGACAGTTCAAGGGACTGAAAGTCCTATGGAGAACAAATGTAACCTATTTTTACTCTCTGTTTCGGGTGGTGGAAGATTGAGGCACTGTCATCAGTACAGTACAGTGTTTCCATGATTTTGACTAAGATGTAACATACTTCCATTTACGAAAGGTGACCAGAAGTATAGAACTATAAAAGTGAAAGTAAAAAGAAAACTAGTTGTAAATGATATAATGTTTAATAGTAACAAAATGCAAATAAAAGTGGTTGAAATCCGATACTGAGAGTAATTATAAATCCTGCCGGGGATAGATTTGAGCGCTCATATACTTTTAGTAATGTTTTCAAATATTTCATTTTTTGTTAGCTGCTGATAGTTACTTATTATCTAATTAATTTCACAACCTTTTCAATAGGTTTTAAAACGAAAAAGTGTAAATTTGCCATTTTTTTTGTGAGAGGTTCAGCGAGAGCGAGAGAGAGAGAGAGAACGGAAAGGCTAAACTTTTTTTTTTTAGGGGAGCAACCTATCCAGAAATAAAAGGTATCTTGTTTATTCTAGTTGACGATTTGGTCACCCTATTTAAGTCAGATCCATGTAGGGGCAACGTCAGTAACATATGAACAATGAGCTTACTCGTAAGCAGTGGCGTAGGGAAGGGGGGCAGAGGGGCCGGCCCCCCAAAGAGGTCCGACAATGTACTTTGGTACTTTGATGTTTGTAATTTTTTATATATTTTTATGTTTATATATTTTTTGTTTGTAATTTTTCTATATGTACCGTACCTATAACAGCACTTGCCTCCCTCCCCCCAAATATACATCCCGGCTACGCTACTGTTCGTAAGCATTCCCTATGTTGCTCCAATTTGAAGTTGACATGTGTAAAAACAGTTGCTGGAGAAGGGCTTGGGAAAAACTTACATCAGTTCCTAAGATATTTAAGGTGAAATTTTGATAAATGATTTTGTTTATTATTTTTTTTTTTTTATAAATCAACATATTATCAATAGCCCGATAATATGAGACAAGTCATCTTTCTAGGAAAATCCGGCGGGGGGTAGAACTCTTAACTCTGGTGCGTGGGGTTCCTGGTTCGATCCCAGCTAGTGGTGAACAACATCGTGTCTGTGGGTTTTCTCGGAATACTCCCTTTTCCTCCCACATTCTCATTGCACGAATTCTTCCATTATCATTCACTTGCCTTAATCATCCGTCTCCCTTAGCCTAATGGGTATAATCGTGGGACGTTAAACTCGAAGATTTACTTTCATTTCTAGGAAAATTTAGAAAGGGCACAGTACTCTTGGTGAAATTTCTTTTTAAAGTTTTTCTCAAGAACAACCCATACGATTTTGTTCATCTATATATATAAAAGAGAACGTACAAAATCCTTTGTCCGCTCATCACGCTAATACGGCTGAACCAATTTCTTTCATTTTTGGGGGGTTATTAGGATTTGGACCCTAGATGGTTTTTATCATATCACTTTAATTTTTAATTACCAGTGTCTTGAGATAATTGACCATTCAAGTGTCCATAACGTACAAATCCTTTGTTATTAGTTCATCATAGGTAAAAATAAACGTATTTATATGCAACCCGCATGACCGTGTCACTCGGCGGGTTAACATAAATGACAGGCGATATACAGCGGAAAATAGCTTGAATCTTCTGTTTAAAATTTTTTAATTGATTTGCTTATTTTTACAGACACTTTTACAATATGCCAGCACCGGGATGACCGCAGCGAAGCGGGGCGGGTTAACATAAATGACAGGCGATATACAGCGGAAAATAGCTTGAATCTTCTGTTTAAAATTTTTTAATTGATTTGCTTATTTTTACAGACACTTTTACAATATGCCAGCACCGGGATGACCGCAGCGAAGCGGGGCGGGTTAACATAAATGACAGGCGATATAATGTTAAGATTTACTGCAATCTTCTATGGTTTTTATCATATCACTTGAAAGCGAAAAAGTAAAAATTATCTAAGTAACAAAGTTTATTGCGTTCCGGGGTGACCGCAGCGAAGCGGGGTGAACGCTGCTAGTATAGAATAAATGTGTTTCATTAACATCCCAAGAATATCATATATATGTCCTTTCTTATTTACAACTCCACATCCCCCGCGGTGACCCAAGGCGCGCAGCCGAATGGGGTGAATGCGATCGGAGTTTCACTGTTGATCTCAAGACCCCGAAAACTATGGATTTGACACTAATATCGGTTATTTTTGGATAATTTTTACATGCCTCGGTAATCTTTCACCCCGCAGATGATCCCTAGCCCGCATATAATGGTAGCTGAATTTGCAAGTCATGCTAATGGAAGTGTTACCATTGATCTCAGTGACCACGAAAACTATGGATTTGACACTAATATCGGTCATTTTGGATTACTTTTACATGTCTCGGTAGCCCCTTCCCTCCCCGGTGATCCCTGGGCCGCAACCGAATGGAGTGAATTTGAAAGTTAATGCGATCCGAGTTTCACCATTGATCTCAGCGACGGCGGAAACTATGAATGTCGACACTAATATCGGTCATTTTCTACTATTAGTTTAACATGTCCCGGTAAACGCTCTCCTGAGACCTCCTGGTTCGAATTCTGACAAAAACGCTTTGCCTTGGTCTGGGCCCCTGAACCAAGGTATCCATGACCAAACTTTGGTAACTCTCGGTCAACTTGTCTAGTCCCAAGACCGGTTCCGGTAGACGCCTCCCCCCTGACTTCCCCCTGGTTCGAAATGTGAAGAAAACGCTTCGTCTTGACCTGGGGCCTGAATCAAGGTACCCGTGACTAAATTTTGGTAACTCTCGGTCCCCTCGTGTGGTCCCCAGACCGCACACAGACAGACAGACAAACACACAAACAAACTCTTTATTTTATTTATATTAGATAAGATATACCGGTACAATACGTAGAATAGAATAGAATAGAATAGATATAAGGCGATTTAATTATAAGTTGTTAACAATGCAAGTTACTAATATCTCAACAACCCCTTTAATGTTATTATTTTGAATTTGCTTAGTAGCGATATTGTAGCCTATTTGTTAATTATTTTTGATTAGTTAATTTGTGGACTCTGTTATACCCCTTTATTAAGAGATGGTCATGGTCACATAAAATTACTTTAGAAGTATCTCACTGTTTCTGTGTTCGTAACAATATTATATATGACTTCTAATGTACCGTCTATGTGTTTGGTCATATGTGACTTATTAATCTATTTATCTTCTCTTTCTGGTATCTTATTCAGATTTTATTCTCTTTGTCATTAAATATCCTGATGCTTTCTTGTTGATTTTTTTTCATTTTTTCTTTTTTTCTTCTATTGTTCGCATTTAGATGTTAGTGTAAGCCTGTTGTAAATGGGATAAATTCCCGTAATAGGCAGTAATAAATAAATAAATAAATAAATAAATAAATAAATAAATAAATACACTGACCAGCTCGAACATTGTGGGCACATATCTAATATTTGCTGTGTTCAACTTCGGTTCGCGGGACAGCAGCAATGCGGTTTGTCATTGAAGCAATGAGGCCTTAGTAGATGATTGGAGGCTTGGCACACCAGATCTGCACACATAAATTGCTTAAATCCTATAAATTCGGTGGGTGGGGTCGATCAGCTTGGATCTGGCGTTGGCAAAGTATTCAAAATTTATGTTAAAAAAAAATAGAGTACCTCACAGGCCTTTAAGTTAAACAGACGAAACTTGGTATATACAGTAGAGTCTCTAATTAAAATAATTATACAGGTGTTTTAATCATTTTCGAAAATTCCCTTTTCCGGATGGAAAGGAAATTTAGATAATTTATTCATCCACATTCAAAGGGACATTTTTTCTCATCATGATGCGAAAACGGCTGAACCATTTGAGATGAATTTTTCAATATAGTTAGCACTTAATTCCAGCAGAGTTTTGTTTTTGTCACTCATTAAAATGCGTATTCTAAGGAAGGAAGAGGGGATTAAAAATTTTCTCAAAATTAAAGAATTTTATCAATTCCTAACGTTAGACAGATAAAACTTCGTAGCCTATATAAGCTCTTTATTAAAAGTATGTTAGGGCCGCGGTGGCTCAATGGTAGAGCGTTCACCTCTGGTGCATGGAGTCATAGGTTCAAACCCTGCTCCCGCCAAGTGAACTTTGTGGTGGACAAATATCGTGTGCGTGGGTTTCCTCGGGGCTCTCCCGTTTTCTACCACTTTATTCATTCCACCATTTCATTCACTTCTCTCATCACCACCGTTTCCTTTAGCCTAGCCGGCATAACCGTGGGACGTAAAACTCAAAAATTTCATTTCATTTTTTAAAGAAGTACGTTGACACTTGTTCAAACATTGTAGAAAATTCGCTTCTAAAGAGGACAATTTCAATACTAATTTTAATTTATTATTTTGTATTCATAAAATAACAAAATATAATAAAACAATTGAAATATTTAAATTACTTTTTTATAATAGTATTTGAATTGACCTGGGTATTTTGAAGAACTACCGTACTACTTGAAATTAATATTTGAACAAGTATTTAGCATTTGAGTGCATCTGAGTTTTTATCCTTTCATTTCGATTGAAACATAGATCTCAATGAGAGTTTAAATATACCTTTCAAAAATATTCTATAAACCTATTGTACGCGCGGAACGACGACGAATATTTTAAGTTAGCACATTACATTTCTGAAAATATTTTATAAAGGAACTTTTTTTTAAAAAAAAAAAAAAAAGTCAAATTTATTGAGTTTACCTTAAACGTGGCTGAATGATTTACCATTTTTAGAAACTTTTCTGAATTAAATAATTTCCAGAATACAACGATTACCATCATATGTATATATACACACAGAAGATTAAAAGAATGTATAATGTTCTTTGTGTATAAACAGGAAATTTAGAGACAAAAAAATCGCAAAAGAAGTGAAAGAAGAATTTCTGAACATTTTTACGTTTATAGAAAAGATATTCTGTGAAAGCGACACTCAGTGTACATAAATTGAAGTAGAAATCTGGTCTTTGATGAACAGGTTTACTACTTTTACTACTTTTACCACGATGATTAATTCTTATTAATTCTGAAAAGTCTCTTTTTCTTTATTTACTATCTTACTCTTTCATTTCTTTAATTATATCCATAATTTTATATATATTTGTAGTTAGAAAATATACTTATTAACAAGTCAAGGTGAACCGAACTCAAAATCTTCAGGTGTTCAAATCTGTGGGACAAGGGCTCTGTTACCGAACTGAGCTTGCCCTTGACCGAGCTCGGCTACAAAATATAGCGATCTTTTTTCTCTAGATGATGAACTATTTGGCTACTAAATATGGTTCAGATTTGGCCAATAGTTACCGAGAAATACGGTATCACACATAAGGCGAGCCGAGCCCGTCTCTGAAAAAATAATAGTATGCGAGTAAGATATTCTAACAAGGAAAGAGAGAGAGAGAGATTATATATCGAAGTGGAAGATGGTTTATATACCAATCGAAAGCACTAATGACACCTATTACGAAACTGTAATAAAAAATTTCCGAGTGCATATACTGTGTGAGTTATATGAATATACAGAGTGTCCAGAAAATCAATTTCCACCCCTAGAAATCGCAAAGGATGAGACAAATGCCGAAACAGGGAATACATGTTTGATCATTTTAAAAGTACAACGTATCAAAGCAAAAATGTTGTCCTAGGGCCATCCGCAGGGTCCCAGGTGGGACCCAACTCCAAAATTGCAAAAGTTAAGGTAGTCAAGTAGCACATCGCTGGAAACCTGTTGGGAAATGAAAGAAGACGGAGCATGTCTCGACTCTAAATTACCCTGTGCCAAATGGAGGCCGGTCAAAATGTCAGCAAAAGCACCATTGTAAAGTCTATGGCAGTGTTGGGAAGTAACGTAACGCAAGTAACGCGTTAATTTTTAGGTAACGCTTCCTAGTAACGCGTTACATTTTTTCCAAAGTAACTGTAACGGTAACGCGTTACAAATTTTTAAGTAACGTACCTAGTTTGCGTTACTTTTTTCGCGTTACATTTCGGATGAGTAACTACAATATATGTATATTATTTTTCGAAAACAAACGTTTCTTTCTTGTAAGTGAATTTCTCGGAATGGGGTAATGGAGCATGAACGATGTCACTGGCCGACAGTCAGTCACCGGCACTCAAAGAATCAGATAAGATCATAGTACCACTTGCTGTTTTTGGAAGATGAAGAAAGCCTCAGGGAAATCACGTGTACTGATTGCAAGCACCTAGAAAGTTTTGTCATAGATTTTGACAGCTCCAATCCATTCATTGAGTGAACTACGAGTCCAATTGTACCGATAGTCTATTTTACTTTGATTGGTGTTGTTTTTATAAAGATGGAGAACGAAAATATTTTACCGTTCGAACATTTGGAAGATACTTCTTCTTGAAAGCTGAAGATTATGATGGACAGAATTTAAAAGTCAAGTGGTGCCCCAGCGGGAAATTTTGTCAACAGCTAGGGTACCATAATTAACGATATAGAGTAAGGGGTTAATGTAAATAAACTCTGTTCTGATGAGCAGGCCTACTTTATTACTAGAAAATGGTTTGTTGATGGTTTGTAATATTGTAGTTCTTTCAGATCAGTTTGCGGATCCTAGAGTCCCGTGGATTATAGAGTTTGGAACAACTAGCTTTAGAAAGCATGTATCGATTTTTGAATTACTGGCAAGTTTTCATTCACGTTCAGTTAATGTGTTCTCATTTTATTAGTTGTAGTGTAATGTTTCTCAATATTCTGTATTTTCAATATTACATAACATTGTTATTATTAAATAATTAGTTTAGCAAAAGAATAATAAGCAATCATTTTTTCTAACGCATATTGATGGGCAAGAGTCGAGCTAAAACTCGACTAGACTCGAATTTAAGTCGAGTTTTGAGTTGAGTCGAAGGTAATATTGTCGAGTCTAGTTCCGAGCCGACTCACTGATTTTAGCGTCTAGTTTCGAGTCAAGTTGAGTCTGATAAATGGTTCACTCATTTTAACTCGTTTTGAAATCATGGCCTGATTACACTGGAAAGCGAAAGCCATGAGAAATGTAAGCTAAGCAGTAATATGGAATATTTTTAGTGTTGCTCATGAGAGGGGACACTGCTCGCATCTCTTCTTGTCTCAATATCGAGACCGGCTCGGCTCAACTGAGCCGATAGCTCGAGCCAGTTCTCTTGGGATAAACCATCGGCTCGAGCTGGCTTGGTTGGGATGAGCCATTTGCTCGGTTCGGCTCATCTGGGCCGAAGGCTCTAGCCGACTCGGTTGGGTGAGCTGTTGACTCGGCTCACTTCTCGGTTGGGGTCGATAGTAAATGAGCTGTGAGCTGAGCTGCTCAAGTCGTTGACAATTCTAAACCTGGGCCGAGCAGTTTTGAAGATATTTGGCCAGTGCCTATAACTTTTAACAATGTTTGACTCGAGGCCGAATACTCAACCTAGACCCTCAACCCAAATTCAGAAGCTCGTGAACAATGTCCTTGACTCCTAGGCTTCACGACTACTGAGGTTGGCAATCAACTAGTTTAGTACTCAAATGCAAACCGCCTACCTTTCATGTTTAAACACAGTGTTGTTATAATTAATAATAATAATAGTATCATTAATAACCTATATTGTCTATGCAAGATACTTGAAGAGAGTACTCGAAACTACACACCAGATTTGGCTCGATTCCACTTGAAACTCGACCCGAATTCGAGTCGAGCTGGAGGAAATTTCTCGAGTCGAGCTCAAAGATGTCTGTTTCTAGTCGAATTGAGTTTCAAAACAACTCGTCCATCCTAGAGTGACCAGATTCTAACAAACGAAAAATAGGACACAGGTATAATAGTATATGGTAGTTTACTGCGTCGGCAATACGCATATCCTTACTTGATTTAATGTTAACCTTAAGTTAATCAACATTTTTAAAAAAAGAAGAAGCACTGAACTAAAGTATTCCAGGAATTCAACATAACTCCAAATGCTTTGATGAATGACAAAATGGTTTATTTTTATGAACATACAGTGAAACTTCGTGTTGGGCTAAAAAAAAAAAAATGATTTTCGAAGCGTGGTATTATTTTAAGAAATGAGAGAAAATTTAGACCGGCACGAGGAAACTTCTACAGGTACTTAACTTGATCATCACTAACATAAGTTGAAAAATAAACTTTTTCCTACCTTGCCGATATCTCAACAAGCCCTTCTCAGTAAAAGCAATGAATGTATTGTAAAAAAAAAAAAAAAATGGTTTGTTGATTATTCTCCATCCCTAGTCTTTTGAGGAGTGTTAAAAAACACAGCGGTTCATCATTCAGGAAAAGAATGCCTTTGATTCAAAATGTGAATAAAGAATGAAACATTAAGATATTGCAAATAAATTAACTTTGGACATTTCGCAGAACATTTAAAAGGAGGATATTTCTCCACTTTCTAGGCGTCTTCGCAACACGCAGGACAGCTCTTTGAAAAACAGTACTGTACTGTGAAAATCAGTACGTTTCATCACCGTAGCCCATCCCTATGAGTAACGCAGTAGGGCATTTTGGTCAATGGTACATTATATGAAAATATTCATATAGCTGTCAAGTAAAAACTTCTCCTTGCATTTACATAAAGCAATTCAGAACGTGCAATTACAATAATAATAATAATAATAATAATAATAATAATAATAATAATAATAATAATAATAATAATAATAATAATAATAATAATAATAATAAAATAGCGGTAGTAATAGTAGTACGGAAAATTGAAGTAATAAGATTTTTTCACATATTCAAAGTTTCCGACCTAAAAGTAACGCGTTAGTAACGCGTTACTTTCAAAGTAAAGTAACAGTTACTTTTTTTGGGGCAAGTAATGCGTTAGTAACGCGTTATATTTTAAGAGAAAGTAAAGTAACTTGTAACGCGTTACATTTTTACAAGTAACTTACCCAACACTGGTCTATGGCCACCCCATGTTAGGCGATAGATATTGAATACGAAGCAAATGGAGGTGACAGCGTCAAACTGACCAATTATAGTTATCACTAATTTGTGTTGTTAAGTGATTAAAAAAAAAA
Organism: Thermobia domestica; assembly: GCF_964235325.1. Taxonomy (NCBI): domain Eukaryota; kingdom Metazoa; phylum Arthropoda; class Insecta; order Zygentoma; family Lepismatidae; genus Thermobia; species Thermobia domestica. Next base: position 314,379,900 of record NC_137456.1, read on the forward strand.
AAACAGTGACCGGAGATGAAGATTCACTGAAGATAATATTGAGAATATTATCAGACTTAACAGCTTTCCAGAATAGTGAATTTTATTGAAATATCTTCTCTAATAGTTTTCTGGAGTTGTGACAGTAACGACACTGTATTCTCGAACGCGTTTTAGACACTTATTAACACATGACTGAACTTTGGTCCTTATATATCATTTAATTAATTTTGGTACTGTTTTTATGAATATTAACATTAGAAATTTGCATTTTTCCTTTTTTAAAAAAACAAAATTTTGCAGTTAAATTCTTAATTCTAGTGTGTGATTTAAGACTGGAACGACATTAAAGTGAATCAGAACTGGGAAACAATTTATTCTGGTTGGTTAAATGAATATTTTATCGTCTAAAAATCAATAATGGATATGAGTGACTATGTAAAAAGTAGTGGATTAACAAAAACGGGAGAAAATCCTCAGTTATGATATTTTCTGGCGCCGCGGTGGCTCAGTGATAGAGCATTCACCTCTGGTGCATGGGGTTCTTGGTTCGACCCCAGCTTGCGCAAAGTGAACTTTGTGGTGGCTTGGGTTTTCTCGGGATTCTCCCGTTTCCTCCCACTTTCTTCACTCGACCATTTCATTCATTTCACATCATCACCGTCTCCTTTAGCCTAACCGACATACTCGTGGGACGTAAAACTTAAAGATTTCATTTCATTTCGTATGGTGTCTTCTACCATACATGACATGACTGGGATCTAACTAAGCATTTCTGGCATCAGAGGTGGGTCCTCTTATTAATCAACCAACGTGTTTTCCTTAATACGAATTTGAATTATTACAATCAATTTGCATAAACCTTGTGTTTCTATCAGGAACAAAAGTTATAACGACTATTATTGTATAAAGTTTCAAATATAAATATTTACCTTTTTATTTTTAGTAATTTCTCCCCAGACTTCTACACTTGAAGTAACATCAAGTTCATCCATTGTGATTCGAACTTCTCCAACGACATCATTCCTTGAAAATCTATCGTAGTCGAAAACCTGAAGAACATTACAAGAAAATAAATCATAAATATACTTCTCACAAATACCTAAATTACAGAAAAAAATTGAGGAACATCAGATATATATCTCACAGTAAATATAATTTTAATTATTATCCTAAAATTTTCAAATCTTAGTAAGAGTACAAGTTACGTATTCTTATTCATAATAAAAGCAAATAAATAGCAGGTTTACGTTCGAGATTATAAAGAAATTATCAAGAAGAGGCTATACTGTAATGAAGTTCTAAATTAACATTTACTAAAATTTTTCATTAAACCCTAAACTAATTCACAATAAACATTAAAATAGAATTGATTCAAATCAATCAACATATTTGAAGTTAGTATTCATCTAATAGTAAGTTTTACACTGTTAAAAAATAATTTCTTAAATTTGAGAAATCGTTTCTTATCTGTGCACTGAGAAAATATTTTCTTAGAAATGATATTTGGCAATTCTTATTCATTAAAAAGCAACAGTGTGGTGTCTCGTTCCGTTTTATACAAAGTAATTCTTTTAAAACTCACGGATTTCATTTGTGTCTAGAATTTCTAACTGAAGTCCGATTTTCATGACAAATCGGAAATGTGGCAAATGATCAAGGAGCGATGGGAGATTTATGGGACTATATATAGAATCCACGCCATAGGGTTCGCTGCTGCACAGGACTTTTTTTTTTTTTTGTATGGTTCTTTCATATGTATATTCCCTATCCATAATCGCTCAAGTTTTTCACCCGTAACAGAAAATCGACACGGTCGATCTTCCTGGGGTTTCGAAGTTTGGATTCTGTGAAACAAAATATATCGAATCTATACCCTGGGGACCGTTGAACAGAACTTTTTCTTTCTTTCTTTTCTTTCTTTCTTTCTTTTTTCTTTTTTTTTTTTTTGCATAGCTATATTACGTGTATCTTCCCTATCAAAATGTCCTAAGTTTTTCAACCATAACAAAAAATCGACACGATCGATCTTTCTGGGGTTTCGAAGTTTGGATTCTGTGTAACAAAATACTTCGAATCCATACCCTGGGGACCGTTGAACAGAACTTTTTTTTCCATAGTTGTATTACGTGTATCTTCCCTATCCAAATGCCCTAAGTTTTTCACTCATAACAAAAAATTGACACGATCGATTTTCCTGGGGTTTCGAAATTTGCATCCTATGTAACAAAATATTTCGAATCCATACCCTGGAGTCCGATACACACAACTTTTATTTGTGTGTGTGTGTGTGTGTAATTAACTTCTTTCGGCGGATACTAGGCTAACTAACAACAGGTTCTAGTGCATTATTGATTATAAACCAACAAAAATGTGTACATGTTGTATTAATTTAAAATTTACCAAAAAGTTCTGGTTCAGTGTTATTTAAAATTTATAATCAGACAATAAACTAATAACAAGTTCCTGACTAGAGTTGAATAATAACTGTATATAACAAAATAATAAATTTAAATAATCAGTAACTTATGAGAGGTTCTAGGTCACAATGGTTCTAGAATGACAATGATTGAAATCAAGGGTTCTATGCAGTAGCGTACGTAGGAATTTATTTCGGGGAGGTCCAAACTCAATATGAGGATATTTTATATTAAAATTCCTAAAATTGCCCCTAAAATTAAAATAAATTTAAACAAAAGTCGAAAATTCGGGGAAGGACCCTCAAGACCCACCCTCTGCGTACGACCCTAGTTCTATGTTAACGAAAACAAAAACCTATTATTAACAAAAAATTTAACAATTATCTAACTACCTAATAATACAAATGGTATTGGTTAAATTGCTATTAGTTGAAGTTGGCTATACGAGAAGTGGACCTTCAGTTTAAAGTGTAATCTGAACTACCATACTGCATTCAAATTTCAATCCTTTCCCACTGGAATTGAATCCAAGATCCAGAGAACCCGTTCAATACCACACAGACGTAGTAGCTTGTAGTATTGGACTATCCCGAATCCCCAAAACTTGGACCCTTCGTAACAAAAATTTCTGGATGAGCGCCTGGACAGTTGACAGCCCTAACTGAAACGTAGCCATAAAAGTGTTGCTTATTATTAACATACGGTTACAACTTAATTAATACAATTCCCTCCAATCCTTACCTAAGTAGCATTTTGGGTTGGCAAATGGTTGGGCCAACCGACCATAGTTGGCTGGCCAACAGTGATTTTGGCGGTACTGCAAATCGTTATGCTAACAATTATTTGCAACGTTGAGCCAACAGAAGGTTGTGTACAGTTGGCCAACCAACCAATGGACGACAGTGTGCCAACTATGGAGGAGTTGGGGCAACGAAATTCCAACAAAATTCCAACGAGAAAATCACAGTTGGCAAACGATCGTTATTCTACAATCTACGAACTATGGTGTGGTTGGGCCAATGGAATACCAACGTGAAAAAAAAACAGTTGGCCAACGATCGTTATCATATGGAGCGCCAACGTCGTGATAACAAAATAGAACATCGTCTTTTGATGCGTTGCTGAAACAACGATGCACCTACGTTAAACCACTGTTTTGTTTTTGCTTCTTGGCATCGATGGTTGATGGATTGTCGAATTTGCCGTTGGCATTTTGATAGTGGCTTTGCCAACGATGCCTAGAAATAGACAACGGTTGGCACACCGTTTGACAACAAATATTACTTGGGTACTTTGCTAATATTGTCATAAACTACGTAGTATGTAAAAATGAATGAATTCTCTTCCTTGTACCATATCTTGACTTTTGAAAACACTTTTGAAGTATATGAAGAAAGAAAAAAAAAGAAATGAAAATAAATAATTTCTCCTTAAAATTTATTGGAGTTTAAAGACGTTGAACAAGCACTCTCTTCTACATAAATCTCTATTCTTTTGTTTAGTTTCTTTTTTTTAAAAAACAAATTCTAAACAAGAAAAACGTCTGAGAAATGAGAAAAACAAAGAAAGTAAATATGTAATTAATGTAGACGAGTATGTCATTGAAGTGTTTGCCTTGGTGCAATAACTTACTTAAGGACTCAAAATTACTTAAGGGAACATACACAATGTTTAAGTTGCAGTTAAGCAAACAGAAAGCTGACTGCACGAAAGTTAAGGACAAGTAGCATAGAGAAGGAAGAGAACAGTTGAATGAGTCAAAAAGATAAAGAAAAAAATAGAAAATCGCAGGAAAATTAGGTAGTTTAGAGAGGAAGAAGAAGACGAGAAGAAGTGGTTTTCTGTACGCCAGGAAGCGAGCGCTCTTTGTCTTCTCCTCCCTCTTTCTCGACGCTATAATTAAGAGGACACCGATTGCCATCATTATCCGAGAGAGAACTCCAGCGTCTCTAAAATTACTTCGCTCTTCCCAACGATGATGATGATGGTGATAGCGCGCGAGCAAACAAAAGAGGAGAGAGATCGAGAGGAGGGTGGTCGATGGTCGTCAAATACGGTCAAAAGCAGCAGCAATGTTCGTTGCACAGAATGAAGAGTAAGATTTTTTTGGGAGGGAGGGAGGAAGGAATTCTTTTTAATTTTCTAGGTTTACTCATTGAAGAAGAACATTCGAAACGCGTGGAATTAACACAAGAATCACACCGTACACCACGTAAAAGAGTTTGGTTTGTAACTGTGTACATAACATTCAAAATTAAAGTCCGAATTTTTGTATTTTTCCTTGTCCTCCATTTCCCACTCGAGGACTTTTGTAAAATGATTGAATATATTAAAATATAGAATATTTAACTCCTTACATTTGCGGAGTAGAAAGTAATGTACATTCATTTTAGAATTATTTTCCACGGAGTGAAATATTTATTTATGAAATGTGAACCAAATTGCCTGAGTAGATTTTGATTAAAACGGTCTGAAAAAGAAACTCGTTTATATTTATGAAATATGAACAAAATCGGCTGTGCAGTTTAGAAAATGGTATGAATAAAATTTATTTCCTAAGAGTAAACTATACCTAGGTAGAGGAAAGTTACCAATACTGGCCTCCTATCCCTAATCCGGCACCCCAGTCTCTAGCGTCTCCGTGAAGTGTAAACAGCCAAATTTTGTGCTAGCTACATTGCTTACTACGATTAGGAGAAAGCGCTGACATTTGAAAGTAATTCTGCACAGTGTAGGGGCGAGAACCATCAGTCATTGTGATTTGAGTGATTTGCAAGTTTGGTAGTGTCACAGAAATTTGAAGTTTAACGTTAAAGCAGGGAATTTTTACACCCCAACACTCCTCTTACACCCTCCCTGGCAAAACAGACGATATCCCCCCTGGCAAAGCAGTTCGATACCCCCCAAAATGGGGTGCACAATTTTTTATGTTATTACTATCATCGGTACCATAAGTGTAAAATATAGCCCAATAAATAATGTCTTGGTGATAGTTTTCTAGTAGCTGGCACGAAACTCAACAATCTAAATACTAGCTTCAATAGCTTCAATCTAAATATTAACGCTAGCAAGAAACTCAACAATCTAAATATTAGCTTCAATAGCTTCAATCTAAATATTAACGCTGGCAAGAAACTCAACAATCTAAATATTAGCTTCAATCTAAATATTAACGCTAGCAAGAAACTCAACAATCTAAATATTAGCTTCAATAGCTTCAATCTAAATATTAATGCTGGCAAGAAACTCAACAATCTAAACAATTTAAATATCAGTGGTAGAGCGTTCACCTCTGGTGCTTGGGGTCCCGGGTTCGATCCCAGCCCCCGCCAAGTGAACCTTGTGGTGGACAAACACCGTGTGCGTGGGTTTTCTCGCGGTTATCCCGTTTCCTCCCACTTTCTTCATTCCACCTTTTCATTCATTACTTATCATCACCGTTTCCTTTAGCCTAACCGGCATAAGCGTGGGACGTAAAACTCAAAGATTTCATTTCATTTTCGAAGTAAGACGGTATGCCATACCGCCTCTGGTTTTTCAGTGACGAAGGCACATCGACTCTGGTTTTTCAGTGATCGAGACATACCGTCTGTGGAGTGTAGATGTTAAATATCTTTAATAAACCCATTTTATAAACAGTAATTGCCGAATAGCTTTCCATGTAAAAAGATTTTATTTCTTATGTAGAAATAATTTCTAAGTTGACAACACCGACATTTTTTCTTATCTTTTTCCTATATACCTCCAAAGAAGTTCATCTAGTTTATATTTTGATGTCCCATACTGAATTGTTTCTTTCTTATGTATGTGTGTGTCTTCTTGTCTTAATGCATATAAATATCTGTTTTGAACATGGACGGATTTAGGGGTTCTCTGCTGTAAGAGGTGATCTTCCGCGGATTTGGAACATTCCTCAGTCGAGTGTGTGTGTGTGTGGGGGGGGGGGGGTCTGGGAGTTTTCGCGCAGGAAATTGTTAAGATAAAAACTCGGTTTTTGAGCTTTTTCGTGCATAATTCTGTCTAATACAACATAATGGGAATTTCTTTTTCAGAAAGTTGTTGGCAGGGGATCAAAGTCTCTCCATGTGTCCCCACCCCATAACTACAGAGCTCTCCAATGATTTTCAGTGATTATGTAAATAAAAATGCAATCTTTTAGACAACATATCCTCACTGTATTTCAACATTTAGATAGCTGGTATGTCGAGTCAAAATCGTAATAAAACATACCGTCTCTGCTATTTTTTCCACTTCGAACACTGGGCACGTTTCAAAGAAGACTCGCCTAGATTGATTTTCCTTCATTGCAGACGCCATCTTTTGCAACTGGCTTTGATAAGGGCGTGTGGAACTTCAAAAGATATTACAAGGGTTGTAAATGTAACGAATAAACTGTACATAACTTTTCATGGGAGTCACAAGCGGCTGAAAGTTCTGCAGGAAGTGGAATCTTCAATAGACGCTACTTCTTACAAATTGGTACAATCTGCTTCCACTAGTTGGCTCTCACAATCAAACATTATGCTGCAATATACGTTGCATTAAAGCATATCTATGTTGATGCAGGAGACATGTAATCAGATGCTGGTGGACTACTGCTGCAACTAAGAAAGACATCGACAACTTTCATACTAGTAAGTCTACTCTCAAATACATTTTTGCAAAACAGCAAAAAATCTGTAAATTTCAAGTGGAAATGATGTGGTTACAGCTCTGAAGTTGGTAGAAAGTGCCATCGCACACTTGGAAGATATCACTTTTGAAGAGATTTCAGACCATGCTGAAAGTATGGGAGAGGCAAAATCTGAGGGTTTGAGAATGAAATAAAACTTGAAACCCCAAGAACTCAAGGCTCTTCTCTCTAATTACAAATCAAAAATTATCAGCAACATGAAGGAAAAATTTGGTGGTCCTCTGAAACAGCTGTCTCACTTCTATAATGTGCTCAAGAACACCCCCGACTCAGCTGACTTAACTGAAGAGGCCAGCATTTGTAATGTTAATAAACCTGAACTCGAACTAGAGTATAAAATTTACAAAAGAGTTCCTGCGGATCCTAACATCAGCATCCACCAAAAGCTCTTGAATCTTCCCTACGGAAAATTATGTTCCCGTTCCCAACTCTGTCCGAAGTAGCAAGTGTTCTATTACTTCCTTTGGGCACAACAGAAGTAGAGCGTTCATTTTCTACAATGAACAGATTGTTATGTTCAGAACGATGTCGACTTAGTTGTAAACATGTAAACAATTTGATGAAAATATGTACAGAAGGCCCCTATATAAGGCCCATCTAAAGAAGAAGAAGAACAACAACAACAACATAAGCTAAATGAACGATAAAGCTTGCAACATCTGATTAAATCAACCTCACAGAAAGGTGTTCAGCGGTGACATCGGTAGTGTTACCATCTCCTAGTATGTTGTAAAGAAGAGTAAGTGGATAAAGTGAAAAGTGTTCATCCTACACATAATTCACACATCCAAATCTAATCACAAATGGCGTCCGCCATTTGTAAATTTTTAATACAATTCTATACAAATAATTCATTTTTACACAAGTAATTCAATATTTCTACATTTGTAGCACACAGGACCTTAGTTGTCGGTGCACCAAATATTTTTAAACCACCAGTAAAGGTGATGAAGACAAGACAAGACAACATCACGGGGAGTTCGTCAGTGGCCGTTACGGCGAGTGCATCGTGTTTTGTGTGTTCTGTGAGGACGAGTTGAGTGGGCCTTTCTATACTTATGCACTACACTTACATTCTTTTTTCCATTTACATGTTCATACATTCCCTTTTTTCTTCAACACTTTTTTCCCTTCATTTTACACTCCCACTTTTCTCTACCTTTTGCCCTGTCCATCTTGGCCTTCAGTCCTCTTTAACTGTTCGAACTTCTCTCCCGATTTTGACCTTTACCCTATTGTGTCGTACTTCTCTCCCGATTGTGACATTACTTTTTTTCACGTCTTTTTTACTTTATCATACTTATTACTTTGTATATGTCCTATACCTTTGTACTCATCTTATTACTTTTACCATTTTTCTACTAATCAAATCATTACATTTTACACGTTAAATTAACCTTTGTAAATTGCCGATAAGTCTTTTCAAAGACAGTGGCAACGCTCTATTGCGCCACTTTTGTGATGCTTCTACAAACAAACAAACAAAGACAACCTCACAGAAATGTGTAGATAACTACTATGCATAAAGATACGTGAAGAATGAATTAATCTGGTGCAACTTTGGTTTTCGGAGTAGAAAAGATATGTATGAGAGCAAGTATATTTCTGTGTGTGCATGATAGTGATAATAACAAAAGCTGTTCATACAATAGCAAATAAAAGTGAAAGGAAAATATTTTCTTTCTCCTATTCATAACTAAAGCAAGTAATGCAATCCTTTGCCAAGGTTATGCTAAATCTGTAATGTGTATGTAGTATTAAGAAAAGATACGCTTAGGATTTTTTACATAATACATATCATTACAATCTACACCCCCTCATTAGCCCCTCCTAAAGAAAAAAATCTGGCAAATACCCTGCGTTAAAGGAGTATGAGTAGGTAAAATTTTCATTATAGTAGCTAATTAAGGAACTACAAAGTAAGTAAATACGTGTTTAGTAATCCATTGTGAGCTTTAATTAAGAAACTACTACGTACGTTTCCGCCATATGCTGAAACCCTAATCCGGCATCCCCTTCGAAGTCCTAAAACGGCACCCTCTTTTAATGGCATATATGACCTTTTAGACCCTATAGTTTCTCAATTTTATAGGCTATCGTCTTATATAAAATGAAATAGAGTTGCTCGACTTCTGATGAGAGTTTTTCATTGTTGCAGCGCCGAAAAGAAGCAGCCTTAAAGAGGAAAAAGGAAAGAAAACCACGCACTGTAGTCGAAATTGGTCAAAAGAGACTATGGCTCAAGGAACTGCTGTGAGATCTAAGGAAATGATATGAAAGATAGCATGCAAGATATATAATGTCCCGAAGACTACTCTTAGAAGATTATGTAAAGAAACGTATGGTGATCCAGTGACAGCGACTCAGACGAAAAGGGGCCGTCGTGCAGTTTTTAATGAAGCGCTTGAGAAGGAACTGGTGCGAACTGTTTGACAATGGAAGCTAGTTTTTTCGGGTTAACTAGAACATATTTAAGAAGGATTTTCCAAATTCTTCAATATTTTGGAACAGAAATTTCTGAAGCATAATTGACCGCTTGATCGAGTTTATAACGTCAATGAGAATAGGTTGACCGTCGTCCAGAGTAAAATCCCTCAAGTGATTGGCCTTTGTTCCAAGCGACAGATTGGCTCATTGACATCTGCTGAGCATGGTACATTCATTATCATAGTTGTTTGCATGAATGCTGAATTACTTATATTTTCTGAAATGAAGTCATAGTACGTCATTATCTGGTCATATTTAATTTTCTTCCGTTTATTTAGTAATTTTTAGACAACTCACTGCAAGTAATATATAAAAGGGTGACGATTTAGGCTAGCTTTTTCAGACTCATGAATTTCATAGCTTTCAAAAAAAAAAAAAAAAAAAATAGTTTTAACTACGTCAGGTCTATCAAGTTTCCACTGCCAACTGGACATGAAACTTATTTAACTTCTTATATCGAATACTTAAAAATGGCAAGTTCTAATTCTGCCAATTATACGGTTGAAAAACAAAATGGGGTGCCGGATTTGGCTAGTTTCCTCTACCATGTAGACTTTTTCAGGTAATACGGCTTATGCCATATTACAGCATTGTTAACGAAATATATATTTATCATTAATAAAATTCACACCCAAGAATAAATTACTCCTTGTGGATCTTTTTGGATTATGGATCTTCTTGGACTGCCTCTTTTTGGACATGACTTTCACCACATTATTGGGTAATTAATGAAGTAATTATGTATGAAACATGAATGAAATCGCCTTCGACGTACTGTATTCGAGACAATACACAATACGTCCGGGAAAAATATATTCTCAAGAGCATCTCTAACTCAAAGAACATTTACGCCAAATTGTAGCTGTGTCAATAAAATATGCATTTAAGAACTATAAACAAAATAGCCCTACAAGGGACCATTTCGATTTAGTGAATTCAATTGCTGAAAATGATTGCCAGGACTGGATTCAGCCCTAAAACAAACAGAGAAAAAGAGGGTGTTTAGTGGCAGAGCGTATACAGGGTGAGAGGCCAGAGTTCGAAGATAGAACGTAGAAAATGTCTAGAAATGTCATGTTAATTGTGAAATGAGTAGGAGGTTTGAAGTCTAATGTTGGATGTGAGGAATACATGTAGAGCTCTACCGAATAGGCGTAATGTGAATTAAGGGGGGCATCTGAAAAGCTGCCATGTTGGACTCAGTGCAAGAAGAATATACGGGAAAGGGGTCATGTGCCGTATGGCTCTTGACGCACACCGTCTATTGAAATCAATAAGGGTACAGACTGAGACCTCTGTAACAGGAGGCGTTCCACGCTATCGCAATGTGCCAATACTGTTGTAAAGGTGACATGAGTGAGGAACTAGATACCTTGTAGTGCAATCCATGAGCACATTATATGCACGAGGAGTAGGAAAAGATAGAATCGAATCCTGGAACATCAAGAAGAATGTTTGCAACGTGTAACGGAATGAGAAGTAATTCCACTGGATGAATTCTGGCGTGGTACCTTGCACAAAGACACCTGTCTCATTCAGGGTTCTGATATATTAATGACTTCCTCCAACAAAACGTGCAGGTTGTAACACTGGTGACTCTTCTCACAACCAGTTACATACAATTAGCAGTTAAATCATTGTTCACATTACGCCTATTCAGTGGAGCTCTACATGTATTCCTGATATCCAACATTTGACTTCAATCCCTCTACTAGTTTCACAATTAACAATTTCTTCTCTCCTATCGTCCCTCGAAAGTAAAAAGATAGAGCAATGAAATAGCTCATACAAGAATATCAAACTTACAAAAGGTACGTAAAATCTTCACTGTTGTTAATTTTACACAAAACAAAGGGAGCTCAGCATTGTATAACGTTCCAGAAGTTATGTATTATTTCTATTAATATCAATCTGCATCACAACTACAGTGCTGGAGGAGCATTTCTCGGTAAAATAGCAAACTTCTTCCCAAATTTTGGAAATTTCTGGGCTCGTGTTTGATAGTAATATCTATTAAATCAAAAACTCAATAATATCCATAGCTCCATCGTAGCTGAGCGGTTAGCGTACGCGTAGGAGACCCGGGCTCGATACCTGGCATTAGCTTATGACGTTCGGATCACACGTTAATCTGTAGGTGAATATTTCATAGCTGAAAGAAACACTGAACTCAAAATCAGATCACATATCAATACGGTCCATTTTCCTATCCTCTTGTAATTGAAAAACAAAAATACTTACATTAAAGCAGGAGCCTCAGTTCTAAGAGGGTAGGGTCTCTGGTTTGGTCCCAGCTCGGGGCCAAATGGGGTTTGTGCTGGACAACCACCGTGTGAATGGCTTTTCTCGGGATTCGCCCACTTTTTCCATCCCACCATTTCACTCACTTTCATTATGATGGTCTCCTTTAGCGCCAGTCTAAAATCGTGCGACATTAAACTAATATATATTCCATGTTGCTTCTCATTGAGTTATCAATCTCATTTTCACAGCCCTTATACGTTTACTTAGACACACAAGGAATGTTCCATTTATTTTATCCTTACTGACATCAACTATTTCTAAATCGGAAAGTGTTCGCTCTATTCCGCTATACAGTCTTATATATCACTCGCTAAATTTTATTGATGATGTCATCGAGGAATTATCAATAAATTTATATACAAATTTCACTGAAAAACAATGTGTATGGTATCCACTACTCGTTTCTATCTGTTTTCTACATTTCTTCACCTCGTGTTTTCTTAAAAGGTTTCAAATGGATTTAAAATGAAAAGTACCTTATAAATATCTAAATTGTAGGTTTATATTAGGCATATATATCACATAATGGGACAATATGGACTGGGGTACAATGAAAATTTAGAGGGAACTGCGCCCTAGCTCCTCTTCCCCTTAATGCGTGCCTGAATCGAGGTAAATGTGTGGGTTCCATGTCACTACTAGTACGAATGCATTTTTGGGTTTGTACAGACGGTGATACTTTACCCATGTGAACAACTTACAGACAGAAACATCTGTCAATTGTGTTTCACACAGTAACAAAACTGTATCCATACGCGTCTCAGTTCCTCAACTACTGCTTAGCGAAATGAAGATATTGAATGGACAAAAATCTCCAAAAAGAGCCTTTGGGAAGGCTACAATAATTATGGTTCTTTCTCATGGAAACTTTACCATTTCTCAAATAGTAGCACAGTGTCGGAACAACGGCTTTGTGGTAGAACAGACTAAAGTTAATATTACAATTAAAAGTCATACACAGCTGTCTCTCTCACAATCCACATTACTAAGGAAATCGCATCCGAAGAAATCAGTGAATCTCATATGACCTAAGGATTGAGAATATGGTAGCCTGTGAGAATTCTTAGCACAGCTTATAACCAAACGATTACCTGTGGCTCAATCAATACTGGACCATCCAATCCATCACAAATTGAGGTTGCAAACTGTCTGCGAGGTAAGCGTGTATGCATTAACATCACGGCACATTGCAAGGTGAAAGAGCAAGGTCAAAAGATTGTACGTGTTATGACCAAACGATTATCTGTGGCACAATCAACACTGAACCGTGCAATCCATAGCAAATTGAGGCTGCAAAAACTGTCCGTGAGGTCAGCGTGCGAGCAAGGGCAAAAATCTGTATGAGTGCCACTTGACTGATGACCGCTGAAAATTTGTTATAAGAATTGACGAAGCATGAATCTACTTAAGTGACTCTGGGAAAGTTCAGGCTATCACCTACAGAGGTGGACGTCAAAAAGATCGTTGTAATGTCGTGTGTGAACGTAAAGAGAAAATTCTCGAAAGTTAAGATGGTTGTTATTGGATTTTGCTACAGAAGGAATCTCACTATTATCAAGGTAGAAAAAAAGTCCAAATCAATCCTTACCAAAAATATTTTCTATTGTAAGTATGTATCGTTAAGTAAAAGTTACTATGAGTGTAAAAGTTGGCCGTCACTGCAGATTCATTCTTTGTGTCACAGAAAAAGTAAACTGACATTCCAGTTGAACAGGAGCTAACGTCATCAATATTGCCGCCCGTAGAATTTTCAGTAGAATTTATAACGAAATACTTTAGTTTGCATAATATTTACCTGTACCGTGGGCAAAAAGTGTTCATAAATATGTAATATACTTAGTAGAATGTTCATTTTAAATTAACAGAAAAGAAGAATGTTTTTAATATCTGTAAGAGAGATTATTATGGGATAGTTTCAACTACGTACATGTTATGTGTTGACCTAGTCAAGTGAATTTATGTATTTTACGGTCTTAAAAAGAATATTAAGACATATCAAGCAATAAAGGTGAGACTAATAATCTTTAATTATCTGAGTTGATTTTTGCATTGAGAAAAGTAATTATCGCTTCGTAATTTATATGTTACAAAACGAACCAGGTTGACGACGATTATCTATAGAGTCGTTATAAAAATTTGGTTTACCAAACCCGGGACTTTTGAAAATTCAGTTCCCGAAGAAGGAAAGTAGGGCTGAATTTACTTGAATATTACCATTTATGAATACGAACTTAACCGTATTACGAAGCGGTAAGGTCATCAAAAGAAAAATGGATAGTGAAATAGTGCAACAGGAATCTAATACCAGTAATCCAGATGAAATTGGTGCAACGCCAAGTTTGTCATCTGAAGATCGACTTTTGTTAGCTGTGCAGCGACAAATTATGCAAATGACGACTGAGATAAAACAAACCATGGAACAGAAGCTCATTGAATCTAACGCAAACATGGAACAAAAGTTCTATGAAGCTAACCAGACCATGGAACAAAAGATAGAATTGAAATTCAACGAAGCTAGCAAGCAGTATGAGGAATTAAGTAAACGAATAGAACGGATAGAACTGAAATCAGACGATACGAAACAAACAATCGTCCAAGTGATGAACGACATATCCTCGCAGTTTGAAGAGAAGTTAAAAAGGTTAGCCGATGAATGTCAAAAAAAGCACGATCATCAAAATCATGAAATCTGTGCTGTAAAAAAGGATTTAACGTCAATAGAATCTTCCGTTAAGCATCAAAAGATCCAGTTGGCTACTATGCAGGAAGAAATTAAAATGTTACAGGCTAGAGATAACATCTATTGCAATAATCAGGGCAGTGATCGCTTCGAGTTTCCCCGATCACCGGATATAAATACGCCTTCGCCGGAATCTGAGGAGGATATTGTATTAGAGGAAAATTGCCCGAAGATCACTGATGAACGAAATATAAATGGTATCATGACACAGCACGCTACCGACCGGAACAATCACACCACAAGAACAAGGAGTGAGAAAAGAAAGGTTAAGTTAAGTGTCAAGATGAGCGAAATCAAAGCCATGAGTAAATTTAGTGGTAAGTGCAATGAAAATGCTAGTTCTTTCCTAGAGAAGTTCCAAGACGAATGTAATATAATGTCTATCGACCGATCACAATACATGAAATTAATACCCCATGTATTACTCCCACCTTGTTCCTTATGGTTTAAGGCAATACGTGATCATATTAGTACATATGAGGAATTTAAAGCGGCATTGATCGCGAATTATGAAAATGACTTTTTGCTGGCAAACAGAGATGCCACTCTTAGAAATCAACATTTCAATCCTCGATTGCACAAATCTATTGTAGAGTTTGTTGTAAATGTCTATAATGAATTAAAGGTTGTTAATCCCTTGCAATCGGAATCAAGAATAATTGCATCGATTCGCAATTTGCTTCCATTTAAATTACAGCAGATCTTATTTTCCACACAGTGTATGAGTTTCAGTCATTTATTAATGCTTGTACAATGCTACGAAACTCAATATCATGCTATGAATTTAACACAACCAGGAATGGGTAAAAATAAGAATAATTCAGATCATTTGGTCCCTGTTCGGAATTTGAATATCCGAAGTGTGAATAATAATGAACCGAACCTAAGACGAATATACTCTAGCAATCAAAATGAACAAAATAGACAAGGTTATGTAGGGAATCCGCCTAACCTAATTAATCGTAATAATTCTTATGTTAGACCATATAGTCAAAATAGGTTTAAAAATAGACGAAATATATGGAGAAATTCCACAAACGCAGCGAACTACGTGGATAGAAGTAATGGAAGGATAAGAGATGGCACTTCACATCAAGATCCAGGTATTGAAGTAACTTCTGTACCAAATAACAATACAGGACATAATCATGATTGTGCTGTTCAGTGTACCCTATTGGAACCCTACTCGAGTATGAATTTAAACTAATTGCGGCTGATATGGTAGGGGTTAAACCCATGTCAGCTGTAGGTTCTCATGAGCATTTATCTAAAAATTTTAGTGATAATTTCTATGAACATTTATCTACCAATTTACCGGTTCATGCTAATTATGAAAATGATCTTTCCTATGACGTTTCTGTGAATAACTATTCAGAAATAGCAATTAACAGGTGTCAATATCAATTTATACCTGTTGTAAATCGTTGTTGGTTTGAAGATGATACTGTCAATGATGGTTTTAATATCGAAGAAAATTTTGTATTTTTAAAATCATATAGTACTGCTAAAATACCTGTTAAAGTCAATGGATTAAGTACCGAAGCTTTACTCGATACGGGAGCAAACGCCTCTCTATTATCGTATTCATGGTGGAAAGTAATCACTAGTAATTATTCGAATCCTAAGCTACAAAAGGCTGAAAACCTTATTATAGTTGATTTTACCGGTAAACATAAAAAGAGAGTAGCAGGAATTACCCGTGTGTCACTCTCTATTCAAGATTTCGAAATATCAATCCCTATTCTGGTTATAAAAGATCTTAACGAGAACTTAATTTTGGGCTTAGATTTACTATCTCAATTACGAGTCATGCTTGATTTTAAAAACCAAACATTGACGATACCGGGTATACCTCAGAAAATTGTTCAGAAACTGCTTCCGAAATTAGATAATAGTACTTGTCAATATAATGATCTGTCTCCTATAGTGAATAATGTTGCTATTAGTGAAAAAGGTGATAAATTAAATGATCAACGATTGGAAAAGACACAAAATTTGATGAATGTAAAGGATGATGTAGTATTTTCTGAACATGTTAAATCTCTTGAAACCAGCCTTGATTTTGCTGATAACACCGTAATAGCAGACTTTAAGAACATTTTATATAAACATAGAAAGGTCTTTTCAGAACGTCCTGGATGCTGTAAGGATTTTGTTTATTCTTTTAAAGTTAAAACTGATAAACCTATAGTAACCAAGCCTTATATAATTCCATATAGATACAGAGAGAATGTACGTCAACAAATAGCAGATATGTTAAGAGATGGGATCATTAGGCCTTCGAGGAGCGTCCACCTTAATCCATTACATGTTGTTCCAAAGAAAAATGGTTCTCTACGTGTGGTATTAGATTTGAGGCGAACTAACGGTCACATTGATCTGGAACAAGTGAGGTATCCTCCAGTAGAAGAAATACTAGCTTCTTTACAAGGGAACACCGTATTCGGAAATCTAGACCTAGTAATGGCGTATAATCAGGTCGAGTTACACGAAGATTCAAAACCATTTACAGCATTTAGTTTTGAAGGTCACTTGTACGAATACAATCGTGTAGTCTTTGGGCTTATCAATGGTAGTGCAGCATTAGCATCCTGCTTGAACAAAGTTCTAGGTCAAGACTTGCGTAGCAACGTGATAACGTATGCTGATGATATCTTAATCATGGGGAAAAATTCACATGAATATTTGAAGTATTTAGATATAGTTTTAGACAGATTGGAAAGTTCAGGCCTTACTATCAATTTACAGAAATCCAAGTTTTTGCAGAATTCTATAGAATTTCTTGGGTACCAAATTGATGCCTCTGGTTTGCAATTCAGTCCATCTAAAGTTCAAGCCATAGAAGATCTGCCTGCTCCAGTAAATGTGAAACAGACACGACAAATATTAGGACTCTTCAATTGGTTTCGCAAAGCCATCCCGCGATTTGCTGAGATAGCCCAGCCTTTATTTATGATCATAAAGAAGGGTATACCATGGCAATGGGGTCCGATCCAGGAACACAGTTTTAATAAATTGAAGGAGTGCGTAAAACGAAATATCCATTTGAATCACCCCAGATACGACGTTCCTTTTTACGTACAATGTGATGGTTCTCAACTTGGAATCTCTGCAGTACTCTGGCAGCCTAACCCAACTATGCTGGAACCAGCTGTTATACATTGTGCTAGCCGTACTTTAAAGAAAGCTGAAAAGGGATACACTACAACAGAAATTGAACTTTTGGCTGTACGTTTTGCTATACAAAAATTCGCTCCCTATCTAAGCAGATGTCATTTCATAGTACTTACAGACCATAATTCATTGCGATATCTTAATAGCGTACAGGGGTATAATAACAGATTACTTCGCTGGTCGTTAGATCTGCAATCTTATGATTTCGAAGTGCAACACATTAAAGGAGTGGATAATGGACCCGTAGATACTTTATCACGCCTGTTTCCTGGAGAAGAGCAACATATTTTGTCTATTAATGAATTTAAGATCTTACAAGATGAAATAGCTACCATTACAAGGGAAGATTTAAGAGAACATCAAATGAAGTATCATGAATACCAACAAATCATGGAACATTTATCTTCATGTGGCGATGGATGTAGTTGTCCCAAGCACTGGAATTCCAGATTTAAATTAAATAACGGAATTTTACTCATTAAGGATTTTAAGTTCAAATCTAGGAACAAAATTTGTATTCCACCTACGTTAACAGCACGCATCTTAAAGGCCTACCATGACGATTTTGGACATTTTGGGTATCTAAAGGTATATGCCTTGATTAATAAATCTTTTTATTGGAAAGGAATGCGGACTCAGGTCAAAAGTTATATCAATGACTGTATCGAGTGTATGCAAATTAAGCATAATTATCAGGCTATACAGAGACCAATGCTTTCAATAACACCGGAGAGACCACATTCATTCCTATCGATTGATTTATATGGACCGTTACCCAGAGCAGCTACTGGAGAAGTTTATTTGTTAACAACAATGGATATCTTTTCACGATATGTGGTAGCCTACCCCTTACGCAAAGCAACCTCCGCTGCTATAGTGAATAAAATTTTAAATGTATATATTCCACATTGTGGCCCTATCGAGCATATATTATGCGATAACGGCTCACAATTCAAAAGTGATGTGTTTCTCAAAGCCATGAATAAGGCCAACATTAAAATTCATTTTGTGACTCCGTATCACCCAAGTAGCTCCGTAGTAGAAAATGTACATCGTCATTTCGGTATGTTGTTTCGGCACTTTTGTAAGGATAAACATGCTGAATGGATTAAGCATGTCAACCAAATTACGTACCTTTTGAACCATTCTATATCCGACACTTTAGGTGTGTCTCCTGCTAAGGTACATAATGGCTCTGATGTAATTTTCCCCGTGGAACAACATTTTGGTGTCAAATTAGGAGATTCGACAATTATAGACTCATCCAATTTAGTGAATATGGTTAAGATCCGAAGACACAACAAGTTTTTGAAACGTAATTCGCAAGTAGAGTCTTTACAAGAAGGAAAATATCGGATCAAGGTCAACGATTTAGTTTTCGTTAAACAACATCCGCAGAGTAATATGTTGTTAAAGAAAATCTACAAATTTTGTGACATTTTCTCAGGTCCTTATTTATGTTTTAAGGAGATAAATCCTAAAGTCTTTGAATTGTTAAACGCTAAAACGGGGATGTCAATTGGACTTCGCAACATAGATGAGTTAAAGGTTTGGAAGCCTACTCCGTATACAAAGGAAAAATGGATGCATTTAGTTAAAGAGTTAGTATCACCCAACATTCTTGATCAAATAAATAAGAATGAAAAATAACAATAATAATGAAAAATGTGTTCATTTAATAACAAAAGGGTGTCTTTTGTTTCTTGTAAAATAAATTTATTTACTTCCATTTGATTATTTAAACGTAGGTTATGTTTAATTTTTATTCTTTCTTATTAATATGAAGAATCATAATTCAATTTATAATTAGTTAAAGACAAAAATTATTTCATATTAGATTGATTTGTATTTAATTATCAAAGATTATGTTATAAATAAGATCCATTCTATAAAATCAATTATTCAATGATTACCTTGAGTGAAATTCTTTTTTTATTTTTTTGGACATCTTAGTGCTACTATGTATACATTACAATTGCAACATCTAACTTATGTGTTATACAATGCGCCCGAAAAGAACAAATATTATTTGTCATATCATCGTTTGTAATAATGATCGAAACTAGTAATCTTGATAGTTTGTATTTCACCCTCGTTAATTATATTTATAAGCGACGATGTTTTTAATGATAAAGAATAAATAATAATGTAATAAAAGAGAAATATTAATGAAATCAAAGATTTATTGTAAATGTATTTATGTGAATGATAATAACTAATATTTTATATATATATGAGGGTTAATCAAAATGTAATGTACGAGGTGTGATCGAAATATAAAGAACATACGTAATGTACGAACATTAATCTAATCAGACCAGTGGTTCTTGAATATAAAAGCCAAGCCCACTCATGACTTTTATATTCAGTCCCTTTATCGGGCGACATTTTCTATAACGAAATACTTTAGTTTGCATAATATTTACCTGTACCGTGGGCAAAAAGTGTTCATAAATATGTAATATACTTAGTAGAATGTTCATTTTAAATTAACAGAAAAGAAGAATGTTTTTAATATCTGTAAGAGAGATTATTATGGGATAGTTTCAACTACGTACATGTTATGTGTTGACCTAGTCAAGTGAATTTATGTATTTTACGGTCTTAAAAAGAATATTAAGACATATCAAGCAATAAAGGTGAGACAAATAATCTTTAATTATCTGAGTTGATTTTTGCATTGAGAAAAGTAATTATCGCTTCGTAATTTATATGTTACAAAACGAACCAGGTTGACGACGATTATCTATAGAGTCGTTATAAATTTTTAAACGCGTATAACTCCTCACAGAATAAGAGGCAGAACTGTACATTTTTTTTTATTTCAAAGTAAAAAAAAATAACTGCAATATACACACAGTTAGTTGCAGAATCTGTATATGGCATCACGTTTAAGATATATTGAAGTAAACTTGAAAAACAATTGTTTTAAACTTTAAATTTGAACAGCTCCGTAATCATATTATAAAATACTGTGTTTGTGAAAGTGACTATGTTTGTGACTCTTAATCTCTTGAACCACCCGACCGATATCGATCAAATTTTAATTATAATTCTTTATATATATATATATATATATAGGGTGTTTCAGATCAACACCGAAAACGTTTGGGAGGTGATTCCTGACACCAAGATAAGACAAAAAAAAAAAAAAAAAAAACCTTTAAAGGTTCATAACACCAAACTATTCGACCTACAGTAGTCGAATCAAGACTTCATTTAAGAACTAATATTGCGCTATCCAAAAATACATATTTCAGAATCCTAAGGTATTCACGCAACAGTTTTTATAGAGGGAGTTTGGCTACGGACATATAATTTGAAGTACTCACCAACTACCTCTATAAAAATTGTTGCGGAAGTACCACAGATTCTGAAACTTTGATATTTGGAGAGGGCACATAGGGAACGAAAGTTTGCATAAGGAAAGTAATGACAACGGTGTTAGACTCGGGAACTTTGCAACATCCAAAAACCTAATCGTGAAGAGTACAAAATTCCCACATCGCGACGTTCATAAATACACTTGGACATCACCAGACGGAAAAACACATAATCAAATTGATCACGTTTTAGTAGATAGAAGAAGACAATCTAGCATAATTGACGTCCGGTCGTTTAGAGGGGCTGATTGTGACACTGATCACTACCTGGTAGCAGCGATAATACGGGAGAGATTATCGTTGAATAAATGTAATCCTCAATGTCCGGAAACGGAGAGATTTAATTTAAAGAAATTAGAAGAGAGCCAGGTAAGAGAGGAATACCAGATTGAAGTTTCGAATAGATTCTCGGTTTTAGAAGACTCGGAGTGCACTAGTGTTGAGGATACTTGGATTGAAATTAGAGATAGCATTAAAAGTTCAGCAATAGAAAAATTGGGACACGCTGAAATACGTA
Organism: Thermobia domestica; assembly: GCF_964235325.1. NCBI lineage: Eukaryota > Metazoa > Arthropoda > Insecta > Zygentoma > Lepismatidae > Thermobia > Thermobia domestica. The sequence goes on from NC_137456.1 coordinate 314,401,597, forward strand.
GGAAAAAACCATGGTTCGACCAAGAATGCATTAAACTAGTAGAGAAGAGAAAACAGGCAAAATTACGGTGGCTACAAAATCCGAATGAAACAACTACACAAAATTTCGCAGATATCAGGCGGGAAACTTCCAAAACTTTTAGAACAAAGAAACGGGATTTTTTTAAAGCTGAAATTAAGGAACTTGAAGATAATAGTAAAAATAAAAATATTCGGGACATGTATAAGGGGATCAGCGAATTTAAGAAAGGCTATCAACCTCGTGCTTATATATTAAAGAAATCTGACGGAACAGTTCTCACTGATACGGATAGTCTCTTAAATAGATGGAAAGATTTCTTTGACGATTTGCTGAACACGCAGCCAAAAACTAATGTGCGTGGAGAAAAGGAGATACACACCGCAGAACCGTATATTCCAGAACCTAATCGAATAGAAGTGGAAGCCGCTATAAAGAAATTAAAGAAACACAAATCTCCGGGTGTAGATGAAATTCCGGCTGAGTTAATTTTAGCTGGAGGCGCAAAATTGTGGAACAAGATACACAAACTCATTCTCCTTATCTGGAACAAGGAAGAATTGCCACAAGAGTGGAAAGAGTCAATCATTGTTCCAATTCACAAGAAAGGCGACAAAACTGACTGTAATAATTATCGAGGCATTTCTCTTCTGTCAACATCCTATAAAATCCTTTCAAATATTCTGTTAGCAAGATTGACCCCATACGCAGATGAAATTATTGGAGACTATCAGTGCGGATTTAGACGAAATCGATCAACTATCGACCAAATATTTACCATTCGCCAAATACTCGAAAAGAAGTGGGAATACAATACCCCGGTACATCAACTATTTATTGATTTTAGAAAGGCTTACGACTCGGTTAGGAGAGAAACATTATACAACGTTCTTACAGAGCTTGGAATACCGAGAAAGCTAATTAGATTAATTAAGATATGTTTAAGTGAATCCCAAAGTAAAGTCCGGGTAGGAAAATTTTTGTCCACGAGCTTCCACGTCGAAAATGGCCTGAAACAAGGAGATGCGTTGTCGCCATTATTATTTAACTTTGTGCTGGAATACGCCATAAGGAAAATCAAAGATAGTAACCAGGGCCTAGAGTTGAACGGCATTCACCAGGTTATGGCATATGCTGATGATGTAAATTTAATAGGGGATGATAGGAGAACAGTAGAAATAAATGCAGAGATCTTATTAAACGCTTGCAGGGACATGGGTTTACAAGTAAATGCAGAGAAAACTAAATACATGGAAGTGCGTCGGGACCGTAATACGGCAAATTGTGGATGCGTTAAAATATTAAATAATACTTTTGATAAAGTGAATACTTTCAAATATTTAGGATCAATATTAACAGAAGAAAATCATATTCACGAAGAAATTAAATGTCGACTAAAAGCAGGGAATTCGTGTTACTATTCGGTTCAAAATCTCTTGTCGTCGCGAATTCTGTCGAGGAATTTGAAGCTTAAAATATATAAAACGATAATCATGCCTGTTGTTCTGTATGGTTGCGAAACATGGTCGCTTACTCTGAGGGAAGAACATAGACTGAAAGTATTTGAGAACAGGATCCTGAGAAGAATATTCGGACCCAAGAGGAACGAGAATGGGGAATGGCGGAAGCTTCATAACGAGGAACTACATAGTTTATACGGTTTACCCAACATTGTTAGGGTCGTCAAGTCTAGGAGGCTTAGGTGGGCAGGTCATGTAGCTAGAATGGAAGAAAGTAGAAACGCTTTCAAAGTCTTGACTGGTAGACCCATAGGAAAACGACCATTAGGAAGACCTAGGCGCAGATGGGAGGATAATATTAAGATGGATCTCGCAGAGATAGGAATACAAAGTAGAAACTGGATCCAATTAGCTAAGGATAGAAGTCAGTGGAGAGCTTTTGTGAACGCGGCACTGAACCTCCGGGTTCCATAGGCCACAGAGTTAGTTAGTTACATATTAGTTCCTACACTAAGAAAAATTCGTTATCCGTACAGCGGTATACTGTATTGTACAAACATACAGAATCTTGCTTACTACAGAAATCAGTACCGAGTATACGTTATTCGTATGCTACATAGGCACTGCTCTTTGATATTACATCATGCTGTTGCAGGATGTCTGATATTTAACAGTTTTTCGTATATTACATACATATATGTATGTTATCTTCGTCAGTTATATGTTATATACGTCCATTTGTATGTGAGATCCTGACCGCTTATATTGTTTCATACGGAAAGTACGTGCATATAAAACACTTACATAGAAAGTATTATAAAACATACGTTTTCAGTTATATGTCTGCTGTACGTTAAGTCCAAAAACTACAGGATTTACAAATGTAACATAGAATTTTACGTACGCCAAAGACATTTTTTTCTCAGTGAAAGTGAAATCTTGACCCGAATACGGTAGGTTTCATAGTTTTGTAGCTATGAACCTTTATAGTTCATTTATTCATCTTTTCGGCAGCGTATAACTCCAAAAGGAAGCATTTATGCACCCAGGTT